>NW_015625397.1:5882-38429 GCF_001515625.1 Sinocyclocheilus rhinocerous
CAGAATTTTTTTTTTTTTTTTTCTTCAAATATCACAACCGATTGACATTCCTTTAACCGTTCTAGCTCATGCATTCTCTGAACACTCTACTAAAATACTCAGTGTTTTCTGCAATTTTATTCAACATCACTACAACATGAAACGTACAGCGGCTAGAGTAGTCTTATTGTCAAACAAATGACTCATTCAAGTCACTACATTTCTGATTCAAAACCGTACAGTTCGATTATTTTGTGTCGGTTTGTTGAATCAGAAACAAAGAGCGCATTTTGACACAGATAAAGGTAATCGTAAACAAATTAGCCATTCACATTCCAGTTTAGTTTTATCTTTAAGTTTTTTTTTAAGGCAAGTGTGCTGCATACGTCCTGAAAAGTGAAGCCAAAACATTTCTATCACCCCAGGTGGCTAGACCCAGAATAAGTCATAAACCCCACCCTCTCCATGTAATCTAATGGGACGTTAGACAAAATAAATAATCAAATTACACTTTAAATACATTTTTTTCCAAAGATGTTTTCCATTATTTTAGGTAGTTCTTTTTATGCTGATGTATGTTCAAGTGTTCGTTTATCTAATAAGTTTGCTTTTAGTTAGTGTGTGGGGTCATGATTGTGATCTTGCAATTGGGTCTGCGGGAGTTTGGGCGGGACTTTGATAGCGCGGCGCCACCTCATGATCACTACTGCGCAGACTCGGGCTCCAAATTAATCACTAATGCGCAGACTCTGGCTCCAAACGACACAATTTTTGCAAGATAACAGCGGACAAACTGAGATGTTTTGGCTTCACTTTTCTATACTGGAAGGAAGTGGAGACACGACGTCCATCTTTTTTTTACAGTCTATGGTTTAAGGATTAAGCATCCTGAGAATTTTGAAAATATGTTTTGTTTTAGATGTATCATATTTCAGGTTTCACGGTCATGGTAACAAAAACTTTGAAATATAATATATTTTAAAATTTTGATTTCCAGTGAACAAAGTATTCTAGTTATGCTTTGCTATGAAACATTTGATCAGCTAGACATTACTTTACTGATTAGATAAATTGATGTGCAATTTAAATTTTAGTTTGCTTTGCATGCTAGTGCATTTACAAATCTTTACATTTAACACATTTGCATCTAATAACAGTTTAAATCTGTCTGTTTCATAAAGCTGTTAAATAAAGCTGTTTATACATTTTAGGTCCTGTCAATGCATTTATATTGTATGTTTCAGCTTATATCAAAATGTACAGAAATTTACTTTTAAACATTTAAACATTTGACATCTACTTATTATTCTTCTGTAAATTAACCATTCAAACAATAATTTTGCTGGTGATAATGTGGTGACTGCAGACAGTAGTTGTTAATTGTCAGACCTCTTTGTTTAGCAGTCAATGAACAGACCTCAGATTGGGGTAACCTGTGAGCCGCAGAGTTAATGATGTCTTTTATTACCATTGTGCTCTTGAGAAAGGCACTTGTCCCTTATCCTTCAAGTTTCACAATGGCTAGGTGGACAAAACAGCAGAAATATTACTCAAGAATGGGCTTTAATTTTGAAATTAAATGGGCATGAGATGGGAATGAGAAATACAATAGATTGATTGCCAGTTATTTTGATGTAAGAGTTTAAAAGAGGTCTGACAATTACCACTTATTTAATATGCAAGTTTTCAAAGCACTGTGAGGTAACAAAATGAGTACCAAGAGGCCAACCGGCAGGAGTCTGAATTGCAAGTGCACTGGTCATGAAAATGGAAAAGTGCATGTCATCATGAGGGCTGAAGTAAATGGCAGAGCTGACATCAGGAATGTGCTTGCATCCAAGACCAAACCAGTGAAAACTGATGCACTCAACCATAACTGTCAGAATATAAATGTTTGGAAAGAACCAAAGAAAAAAAACAAAAATGCATGCATTGCATTTATTTTGCATATCTGGCATTTAGCATGCTGTGCTTTAGTGTACATACTGTCAGCACAATAAATCCTGCTTTGAGAAGTTTTGTCTCTTATTTCAACTCATTTCAAGCCGCTTCAGTCATCAAAGCAATACTTGTGTACAAATTCATCACTTCAATAATACATTTCAAGACAATCATTGCTGGACTCGAAACCACCTGCTGTGAAACAATGTTTCCATTATTATGCAGGATCCACAGGTTTATTTGAGAGGTGTTGTGGAAAGATTATATGATATATATATATATATATATATATATAATTCACTGTAGTGTGATTATCTCAAGTGTCTTTAAAAAAAAATGCCATAGAAGAAATGTTCAACAAACTTTTGGATGTTGTAAATGTTTGTAATCAAATGTTTGAATACTGAGCAAGAATGTACAGTCTTTTATTTTATTAGTATCAGTCAATATTGGAGATACTGCCTGCATACCAATTTACATTTTTACATTTAGGTTTCCTTTACCTCATTGTACGCAAATAATTTATTTTTTAAATTAATATTTCAGAATATTTTAGAAAATATCAATCTGAATATTTGAATTTGGATATTTTTCATATCAGCCATTTATCGGTCACACACACACACATATATACACACACATGCATACACACATTGGTTGATATTAATTGTTATTTTTACATTTAGTTGGCCTTTTCCATCATGTATTGCTTAAAGTTAAAATTCTTAATTTAAATTTTAGAAAATATCAGACTGAATAACTATGTTGTAATGACTAAATTTACAATGATTGATTTTATCTGCGTTTCCTTTTATCAATGTATTCAAACAAAATAGTAAATAATTTTGATATCAGTCATTTATTTTGTTATTGGCCATAAATGAACATAATGAGCTTAGCGTTGGCCACAATTTTTGCATCTGTAACAGAAACATGAAGCCCTTTTCACCAGTAGCTGTGTCACACTGAACAATTTGCAGGTCTTGTGTGTTTAACATAATTTTAAGCGAGTATCAATTTTATCACACTTGACTATGCAACAGGTTTAACATTTACAGATATGCATTTGGTAGATGCTTTTCTGCAAAGCGACTTGCATTGCATAGAAAGTATACATTTGATATACATTTGATCAGTTCAACTAAATATAGCTTGACGTGTCATTTTTCACCCTATCCTAAATCAGGTTTATGCTTGGAGAAAACTAAAGAATGTTAAAACAAACGATGTGTGCTTTCCAGCAGATAAGCATAATGATGTGCGCAGTCATGTTGTGGGAGTTATTAGGTTCAATGATTGCATGTCCGCATCGTTGAGTCAAATGCTCTGCAAGTCAAATGTCTTGCTTTCCTTCTGCAGTCACCATCTGAACATCACCGAAGCATTATGGGTAATTCTGGAGCCCAGAGTGCAAAGTAGATTTCATCCTTCAAAGAACTGAAGGCTTTTCTTCTTGAAGAATGGCGCAATATTCCACAACCACACACACACACTCACACTTCCGGCCTTTTATGGCAGCACTCCTGGACTGAAGCTGTGCCAGTTGCATACAGTGGTGTGTGTGTGGCCATATATATGGCATTCTTAAGGAGGACTGACAGGGTTTCATGTTGACTTTCCCCATTCAATATTTGCTGGCAATTGCTGAAAAAGAGGAACTCCATCAAAGCTCATAACAAACAAAAGGACAACATATTCAGGACCGCTGTTGGAAATTAACGCATCCGTGTCCACGGAGACCTGAAATCCTATACAACTCAAAATCCTACTGTCTCAAGACCAAGATTCAATCTGAGAATGTAATGTGGGAAAGCGCACCATATGGAGAGTCCTCGTGTGGTTCCTGATTAGTTCCACATAATTGATCATTGGTTTCAGAGGGACTTATCACCACCCAGACACCCGTGTCATCTGTACTGGAGGCGAATGGTGTTTGTCATGCAAGCCAGTGCAGAGCTGAGATAAAGACAATTCTGTCTTATAAATAGTGGATGCTTCGGCAGCACAAGGTTTATAGCTACATTGAATTTTCCGCAGCGACTCAGGCATTAAAATATGCCCTGTTGAGCTTGGTTAAACTAGATGTATGAGATTTGGAGCCTGCGTCAATTGTAAGTCTTTGACAGGCTGGTGAAGCCCAATTTTCTGCTAAAGGCAAGGTTCTTGTTCTTGCAAACATGTGGCTTTTCTGTTCACAAGACATTAATTGATAGATTGGAGTCGTGTGTATTACTTGTGGATAAGGTTTATAGCTACATTGAATCGGCAGCACAAGGTTTATAGCTACATTGAATTTTCCGCAGCGACTCAGGCATTAAAATATGCCCTGTTGAGCTTGGTTAAACTAGATGTATGAGATTTGGAGCCTGCGTCAATTGTAAGTCTTTGACAGGCTGGTGAAGCCCGATTTTCTGCTAAAGGCAAGGCTGCTTATACCACTGAGTCACTGACAGCTCACTGCAGGGTCAAAAGCTCACGTTTCCCCTTTAACAAGTGGATTTAAGTAGGAAACTTTTACAAATATAGAGTAAAACTTCCCGTTCCACTTTGCAAAACAGCTGTGCTCTAGTTCAGGTGGGCTGCAGCATGTAGGTGAGTCGAGTTTTAAATAGTATGAATATGTTAAAGGAATAATTCATCCAAAACATAATTTTTTCACATTTACATTTCACATCGCCGTTGAGGGATTTTTGAAGTTCTTCATGCAGTATTTTTTCATGCAGCGACAGACAACAACAAGAAGCATTTAATTTGACCCATTTGCTATATTCCAGGGGCCTGTACCATGATGGTAGTTGAACAAATTCAGAGTTACAGGATTAGTTTTGAGTTGACGAAACCAAACCACTCCAATCCGGCTTTGTTGGCACCATGATGCTGATCATCAACTTTCTTTGTCAACTCAGGCTTTGATCCTGAGTTTGTGGAGCGCGTGCACATAAATATGTGACATCAGTGGCGAACAGCCAATCACATGCCTTGCAACACAGATCAAGTGTGATTCACTTCTCGCGAGAGACCCAGCGAGATTCAAAACTCAAAAACTCTTTAAAAAAAAGAATGTTTTATGCATAATAACTTACAGCTACAAAACGTAAATTATTTACAAATCTTATATCATTAAGATATTTGTATCAATGCATTTTTATAATTTTACCAATAAGCAATTTAAGCCCCGTTTCCACCGCAGGAACTTTCCCCAGGAACTAGGGACTTTGGGCCGGTACTCAGTGTGTTTCCACTGCAGAAACCAGGATCTAAATACATTTCCGGGTAAGAATTTGCCCCTCAGAAAGTCCCTGCTCGCGAGGTAGTACTTTTCCAAAGGTCCGGAACTTTTGGGGGCGGGACTTGGGTGCTGAACACGCTTATTGGTTTACTAATTGTTATTGGCTTATTGGAGTTGACGCAGCATTGTATTTTAACCACCATATATTCACATAATTGTTTTTAATATTACTGTTATTATGTCATGAAATGTAGTTGTATTTCAAATTGTAGAAGTGTAGAAATGTAGAAGTATTTCAAGCAAGAATGTAGTTGTTTAAAACTCAAATCTGCGGTTTATTTATAAAGACAGCGCCTATTTGAAAATGTGGTTCGCCGATTTCGGAGACGTGAGTTCCACACGATCAGTGGGTGCTCAGTGCTCATGTTTCCTGACGAGAGCAGCCTCACCTCGGCTAGTCCTTCTGACATTTGCCGCTGGCTCTGATGTCTCTGTAGTGGTTAAACATAAGATATAATTTGTTTTGGGTAAATCTAACAGGTAATATTTGGTCTTTATTCGGTTATTTATTAATATGTTAAATGAAAATAAAAAGAGGCAATGCGGTTTCATATAATATTTTGTTTCATTGTAATGTATGTACATTCCCTGAACAACATTTCTGTGGCTATTAATATGTTTAAATAAAACGAAAATAGGCAGTGGTGTTTGATATCATGTTGACAAAGAAAGTGTTAGAAGATATTAAGCAGACAGTCTACTAATACTCTACTAACTGCTAGTTGACATGTAGTTGCAAAGTTACTTACTGTTAATAGAATGTCTAAAGTGGACTATCGAAATAAAGTGTTACCCTTTATTCTATTAATCTATTAATATGTTAAAATTAAATACTGTTTACTGCAATACTGCAATACTGTTTGATATAATATTTTGTTTCATTGTAATGTATGTACGTTCCCTGAACTACATTTCTGCGGCCATTAATATGTTTAAATGAAAACGAAAAGAGGCAGTGGTGTTTGATATCATATTTCGTCTTATTGTAAAATACAGTGAAGACAGCAACAGATCTGGGGGAAAAAGTTCCTGGGATAAATTGTTCCAGGTAATTTCGGTGGAAAAGCAGGTTTAGATTTTTTAAAGCCCTTAACCTACCTATTTTATAGTGAATATAAAAAGATATAAACCGTAATTGACCTAAATATGCAGGGAAATGGCCATTTTAGCAACAATATAGCATATATATCTGTATAGTCTCACTAATCCCACTTCTGCCTCTACCTAACCTAACCTAACCATAACTATTTCTAAAAAAAATATGTACAGTATAAAGAAAAAAACATGACAGACAGATAAGTGCAATCATAATCATTTATTTATTACAAAAATGTCACAAGCAGTACCAAAAGTAATCTAAATAACAATGCCTTGTAGCCACAGTCCTCTCTGGCAGAAAACAATAGTTTTGTGTGAGGTACAGAGCAGAATTTAAGTTGTTAATTGCTGAAAATATTATCCAGATTATTATCCTGATCCACTCCGTGAAGGCACACATTTCTCATTCAAACACACTTCACCAGAAACACGGCATGTCGCAATCTGTGATGAAGCATGATCGTTTGATTTTCGTGCCTTAAAACCTGTCGTAAAGTTTTTTGAAGTGGCAACTTTTGAATTTGTAACAAGCACGTTAGCGCAGGTATTGCTGCTTATGGTCGCTGCTCAGGATGGAGATGGAGATCGCTGAATAAAGGCTTGAGTTTGGGACTGTTACTCGCAGTCATATGAATTCTGAAGATTTGGATTACAGCGCACTAATAAAATTGATTTATTTTGTAATAAGGTTTTATTGGTGTTGTTGTTGTATTGTATTTTATTATTGTATTGTCAGTCACAGCATGTTGGAGAAAACGCCTTTTGTTTCCCATGACAAAGTAAAATGGTTTAAAGTGTTAAAGTTTAATGTTACTTTTTTAACATTATGTATTCTTCAAAACGAGTTGGCAGCAGAAATCACACACACACACACACACCATTTCATATTAAGTAAATTAGTAAACTTCATTTAATAATGCAATTGAAAACGTCTCGGTTATGTGTGTAACCCTCATTCCCTGAAGGAGGTAATGGAGACGTAATGTCAGTGACTGACGAATTGGGATCTCGGGGACGAATTGAGAGCCCCAATCACCTTCGAGTGGTACAAAAAAAGCCAATGAATATTGGTGAGTGAGATTTGCATTGCAAACCACACCCTTTTACTACGAGTATATAAAGAAGTGTTGCAGCTCACTCTTTCAAGTTTTCGCTGAGGAGCCAAGAGAGTGTCAGCGGTGGTCACAGAAACTGTGGTGATGGGACGTAACATCTCTGTTCCCTCATTCAGGAAACGAGGGTTACATACATAACCGAGACTCTCCCTATCAGTCAGTCTTGTTCTATGTTACGTCAGTGACTGACAAATTGGGATCCCTAAGAAAAATGCCACAGTTACTGTGCCTTCCCAGTGCACTGTGCAAGCTGTCCAGTCCCGGCCCCCAATTTACTGGGGCACATACAAGACAGACTAATACTGCATAATTTGAGCACTGCCATTCCTTAAACCCTAACACAGTGACAACTAGATCCACTGGAGGAGCGTACCTATTCCAAGAGGAAAGGACATTGCGGATGGCACATCCCACCCATGGGGAGGTAACATGTGGAGATACACATATGGACTGACCACCGTGCAGAACTACATATGGAAGGTCTCAGCAGAATAACCTAACCAGGGAGGAGTCAGTACATACAGAGAACTTAATCTGCCAAGGGAAAGACACAGGCTTGCCAACAGGGAAGCCATACCATGGAAAAACACATATGGGGTCACCTAAGGGGGAACCACAACATGTGGGCACCTAGCCTAAAACGAAGGTTGACCAGCTGGGCATACACACAGGTAATAGGCCTGATGTCAGACACCTCTACCGTATCTGACAACCAAAGGGTGCTGGAACAACTCCATCCAGGGTTTGCCAGATATGGAATACAAATAGGGAACAGGATAAGCACTCATATCATATCCTAGTAGGGGAGTGACACTGCAAGTGAGACACAGAGCTGCTCTCCCCGAATACTAGCTATTCACAGCCAGCACTCGCGAAGAGACCGGCTCCACCCAAAGTCTGTAGAACCTTGTGAATATATTAGATGTCACCCAGCCCGCAGATCTACAAACCAACCATGGGCTGAACGTTCTGCGGCAGGCCCGTGTAATTGTCACCAGGAGTGTGCCATGCACATCTCGGGACCCGGCCTTGAAGCCAATGCCAATGTCTCAAAGCGGTCTCATATGAAGCAATCCGAGCAGCATGACAGCAGCTGCAGATGCCATATGCTCCAGGAGCCTCTGAAATAGATTCAATGGAACCGCTGTCCTGTCCTTGAACGAACTCAAGCAGTTCAGCATTGACTGAGCCTGCTCCTCCGTGAGAAGTGCTGTCATGTTGACCGAGTCTAACTCCATACCGAGAAAAGAGATCCTCTGCACGTGGGAGAGTTTGCTCTTTTCCCAGTTGACCCGAAGCCCCAGTTGACTGAGGTGTCTGAGCACCAGGCTCCTGTGTTCACACAACAGACCTCGCGAGTGGGCCAAAATGAGCCAGTCGTCGAGATAGTTGAGGCTTCTATCTGAGCGGAACAAGAGCGGCCTCCACGATCTTCGTAAAGACATGGGGTGACAGGTACAGCCCAAAGGGGAGGACCTTGTACTGACATGCTCGCCCTTCAAACGCGGTCTATGTCGAGGGATGATAGAGACATGAAAGTACGCGTCCTTCAGGTTAACCACTGTAAACCAATCTTGGGGCCGAACGCACTCGAAGATGCATTTCTGCATTGAACATCTTGAATGGGAGGACCCAGCGAACTCGTCCAGAAGCTCAACAGTTTGCGACATTCTGGATGAGTGAGAGGGCTGTGGGGACTGACCCGGCGGGAGAGGTGTTTTAGGTGCCGTCAATACGTCAGTATTGTGCGTTTAAATGTTGTAAATACGTCAGTATTGTACATTTTAGTGTCTGTGTAAACGTAAGTAACAGTATGTTTTGTAAAACCACATTTTACGTAAAATACATACAAATTCTCAGGAGATCACGTTGGATGGTGGGTAAATAAAGACAGAAATGTAATTTTGGGTGTACTGTCTTTAAGAGACTCAAACAGAATGTCAACTTGTCACGGTATCAGTAATGTTAGTACTTAACCCTCTTGGCGCCAAAGTCGCAAAATTGCGACAAGACATCATACTTAATCAAATAGACTGTAGTTCCTAATATGGTGTAATATCTCATTTGTATTCCCTACCACTAGATGGCAGACATGTAGTACTTCGATTCTAGACCAAAATTACGTCTTCTTTCTATTCAAAGTGTTTGAGGAAAGAGCAGAGCAAGTGAGCTTTCGTGTCATTGATGCGGAAGCAGTTCAGTGAGTATATTTACACCCCACATAAACTTTCGGTCATGCCCAACATTTTTCTAATTTACATTAGATCTCTATCTTTAAGCCCTTTCAAGCCACAAGCTTTTGAAATCTTGATGTCAAAATCCAGCATTTTTCCAAAAAACCCTGGCGCCTAGAGGATTAATCCATATTTAATACACAGATTACTGCAGTCTAGCCATTATTTTAGTTTAACTTCATGACCATTGCATTCACAATTAGAAATGAGAAAACCAAAATCACATCAATTTTCAAAGCTAATAAATATTTAAACAATACCGAGAGCTGTTTAATTCAGACTATAAACTCAAATTAGAGACCTTTAACACTTGTGATTTTAATAAAAACTCCAAATGGCCAACTCTGTCTCCCAATTTCACTCACGAACTGTTGTTACTGTTCATTTCTTTGATTGAGTAAATGGGGGGCCTTGTAGACTTGAATATAGGTGGCTTGTAAAAGCATCTTGAGTAATCTACAATGACAAAGTATTGATCATGACACAAATAGGTTGATGTCTGTTTGTCTCTGCAACGGAGGCAGTGTTGGCCATGGGACAAGCTGTCAACAGATTCCATCACTCAAGTGTCAGTTTGACAGTTTTCTGGCATAATGATCTAACACAGATCAGATGGCTGAATATGAAATGTAGGAACACACTACTCTATATAAAAAAAAAAATATATATATATATATATTTTTTTTTTATATTTCAGTGATGCATGCTGTACTGTTGATGTATTGCAACTGGGTTTTCTGAACTATTTTGTGGTACAAATATCCCAATAGTCTCCTTAAATAAAAACTACATATCTCTCACTTCAAATAATTTAAGTTCATGTTTTTCATCTTTTAATTTTTATCTGAGATTTAATTTGACATTGATTTCAATTAACAAATAGTTTTAGTTAACACTATTATATTATATTATATTATATTATATTATATGTGCAAATATGCATCACAAATAAGCAGCCAATTTCTTAAGTAAACATTAAGTGTCTCATTGATTTCAAATAATTAAGTGCTTTTTCTGTTTATAACTTCATCAATTAAACCATGAGTAATGTAATTTGTAATGCGTAACACAGTTTTTTTTTAATCCACCTGCATATGACTTTGTTGCATAATAGACCGTTATATGTGCTGCTCTCAAATGCAAGTGGACAAAAGCATCAGCTCAAGTGCAATCCATCCATACAAAGATGTTGATAGCTTCAGGAAGAAGGATGACATGTAGACCGTTGGGCACTGGGTGGGGTGGGGGTGGGTGTAAGAGGGACAACTCAGCAACTTTTAGGATATTAAATTGGCCAGATTCCTAAATAAACAAAAGCACACATTAATTACAAGTAAAATCATGATGTGTTTGGAAGATAGGATGGATTTATTTTGAAGAGGTTTTCAACTTTTGCTCTTGTGACAGTGTCACTTTCGTTAACACTTGTGTTTGTTGTATTTGCTGCCGTGACACATTATCAGCATTGAAAATAGATTCGGTGCATTCTCTGACGCAGCATAACCTAGTGTGTGGGTGTCCTAAATATCAAACACTGTGTAAACATATGTTATTGCGGAGTTGCTGGCTGGGACAGCATGAATTTCAGCTTTATCAGAGAGCTTTTGCCATGGGATGAGTCATCGTCTTAATGGGATGATTTCAGGGATAGCTGCTGATGTCTCTTTTGTGCATGAAACACTGAGTGCATTCATGGGTTTTTCTTTGGTTTACTGTATGTGTGTATGCAGAATCTAAAAAAATAAAATAAAAATGCTTCTATTAATTTTGCATCACCGCAACGAACAGTTGAGCTCACTTCGACATGTTCAACTTACACAATATGCATTGAGTTCATACATTTATAAACTGAAGTAGATATTAATATTTAATGCTTTTAACAAAGCATCCGGTTGACTCCTGTTGTTCTGGTAAATGGCTCTCAGAAAATCTCAGAGCATTAGATGGCATGATGTGCAATTTGCTCAGATAGTACAGCCTTCATTTATAATGCATCAGTAATGCAGCATGTATGCGGTAACCTATATACATGTGTATTGTGTTGATTTAAAGTCAACATGGAATGAAAAATGAATCTATTTACTTGATTAATGCATGTTTCTGGTCTTATTGTGCATGATTCATCAGTGTATGTCATTCAGAAGGAAGATTTTTTATTTTTTTTTGTATTATTATTATTACTATACAAACAAATATTTTTCTCCAATACACGCTGGTCACAATTATTGGCACCCATCCGTTTGTCAACATAGCTTTGAGTCTCTCTTATAATGCCTGATGAGTTTGGAGAACACCTGAAAAAAGGTCATACTCTTTCTATAGGAAATCTCTCGATATCCTTCAAATTCTGAGGTCCATGCCTCTCCTCTTCAGTTCACCCCACTCATTTTCTATAGGGTTCAGGTCAGGGAACTGGGATGGCCATGGCAGAAGCTTCATTTTGTGCTTAGTGATAGACCCATTTTTGTGCTGATTTTGATATTTGTTTTGGATCATTGTCCCTATATGGAAGAGCCAGCCAAAGGCCCAATATACGGTTTCTAGCAGGGACAGTCAGGTTTTTAAGTGTTGGTATTTGCTAGAATCCACGATGCTATCTATATGAACAAGATGTCCAGGACCTCCAGGAAAAAAAATAAGCCCACAACATTTGAACATACAGCAGTATACTAAATTGTACACTAGTGGACCTTTTTATCACTATGTGCACCAATCTGATCTTGAGTGTTTGCAGCTAAAAAGTTTTTATTTAATTTCATCTGACCAAATAACCTGGTCCCATTAAAAGTTCCAGCAATGTTTTGTTTGAGTAGTTTGTTATGTGATGAGATTTTTTTTTTTTTTTGAGTTTTTTGAACCCTCCCAAACAACTTGTGGTGATGTAGGTGCTGTTTGATATGTATTTATTTATTTATTTTGTAGGCTTTCTGACATTGAGACTCAACTAATTTCTGCAATTCTCCAGCTGTGATCCTTGGAGAGTCTTTGGCCACTCAAACTATCCTCCTCACCGTGCATTAGGACAACACGTCCTCTTACAGAAAAAATTCATATTGATTGGAAATTCTTAATGATTGCCCTTATAGTGGAAATGGGAATTTTCAAAGTTTTAGCTATTTTCTTACAGCCACTTTGCTTTTAGTGAAGCTCAACAGTCTTTTGCAGCACATCAGTACTATGTTCTTGGGTTTTACATTTTGTGATGGATGACTAAGGGACTTTGTCCTTTGTGTTACCTCACAAAGTCATGGCTGGACAATTTCATGTCCGTAGTCACCCTGGTGTGCTAACAATTGTACATATTTTAATTGTTTTACTAGTTGAATGGTTAGATTTCTGTGATTTTTTATGTTTTATTTTTGATTTATTTTTGATTAAAGATCAAAAGGATAAACAATACAGATGCATTTTTTCAGAAGATTTTATTTTCCAAAACTTTCCAGAAGATATAAACTTACTGCTAAAAAGATGCTTGCCTCATAAATAAAATTATTTTGAAGTTGAGTTTGTTAGATGTAGAATAAGTGAATACATTAATGAAAAATCTGTTCATCTCATTTAAGTAGCATCTTGCAGACTTTTAACCATTGTTCTTTGAAAAGTGTATTTATTTTTCCATTTCTCAATATTTGTCTAAATGCACTATTTGCTAACTTATTTAGTCATTTCAAGCCTTTAATTGATTCTAAATTGAATTCAAATTGGTCTTGACGGATTTGGGTGAATAGTTAATTTTATATTGATGTTTTTGTAAATGCTTTACAAAAAATGATTTAATACTTACATTTTTTCTCAATACTTAAAAAAAAGAGGATTGAATTCAACGCATTATCTATTGTTTGCTTAGCTGCATCTGGTCATCGCAGTACTGAGCTAAAATGTAATCTATGCTGTATAATTTAATGGCCATAATTATTTATTGCCTTCTAGAAATTCTGGTCTGAAAGTATACTGCGATGCTTGTGTGGCAATTTATTCTTGTTAGTGATCTAAGAATATCACCCTTGAATAATTTCTGGAAAGTTCAACACTTGTGTCACCACATGCTCTATGGAACTTTTCACAAAACCCACAAAGAATCTGCTCTTGGGTCCCGTATGACTCTTACATATGATCTTATACGGACGTGCATTTGAATTAATTAAACGAGTGTCTGATTGCAACATAAATATCTAAATGCATTAACATGGGCAAACTCTAAGTCACTTACTTTTAAAGTCTACAAACCATTTCTCTGACATGCCCCATGAGCTTCGCCAGCCCTGGAAGAGTGCAAGTGCTTCCCCGAACTCCCCCAAGCTGTTAAACTGTATTCCACACACCAGGTCTGAAAATGTTTTGTCAAGTGTGAACAGCAAGTGAGGCCTCGCAGTTACAGTACCACGCTTTTCCATGCCAGACTTTTCATTTTCATCTGCAAGAATGCATCTCCCATCAGCTGAGCTTATTTTGGATATTAGTAAAAGGCTCTTGCCATGTGCAGTTTATTTTATTTTTTTCATTGCATTAGATGGACAAATCCAATGTATTTCATTGAGATAACCAATATAAATAAAGTTACATAAACTACCATCTATGATTATTATAGTTCTTTTTTTCAGTTCTTGTGCATTTCTAACAGCCAAACTGTAAGCTTTCTCAGTGATTCTTTCTGCAGGTTGCAGTCTTTTTATTTTTATTTTTTTTGAGTGAGTCGTTGAATCTTTTTGAACAGATTTGTTACAAAACATTAATTCATCATTCGAAACAGCACTATGTGCTTGGGGTCGCATGGTTGATTGTCCTTTGGCTCCATTTGGAATTTTTTTTATATTTTTTATCCTGAATGAACCTAACATCCACATTTTGCACCACATGCTATTAGATTTTTTTTTTCCATTTTCCTATTATTTCTATTAATTTTTTTACACAAAAAATGTGTTGACTGCATTTATTAAGCTTAACCATTCATCAAGTTATTGTAAAAAATAAATAAATACATAAATAAATACTACGCACAAAAAAGTGCCAGTACGCTAAAGACTAAAATATTGAAGTGCTGGTACTGCGTACTGGTGCATACCGGCCCACTTCAAGCACTGGTTCTGTCAGTTTAATTCTGATGTTGAAAAACATACCTATACATACAAATCGCTGCAGTTTCCAGTTGAAATAAACACTAGAGGCAGTAAAACTCCAACAACTTGTATTCCTTTTCACACAAAGTATGATTTACAGATCCACAGTTTCGATTAATAAAGCCTAATTTTCGCACAATATCTTGAGGAATATTATGTTATATATTCAAAATAATTTTAACATGCTGCGATATTTCAAAACTGATACTTTTGAATGTTAGCATCACATATCCAGCTTCATATGTATGGGTTTTCATATTCGGTATCTCACACAGTATGAAATTGCACTTACAGCTCCAGTATGAATCCCGTGAAACTAAGCTTCGACAAAACAGTTGAAACCTGCATATGAGGAAGTTCACATTGTTTCATCAACAAATGCATTTTTACATCAGTTTTGCATTTGTTAACACTATCGGGTAGGTTAGGGTTGGGTTTGGTATAGGGGATATTTCCAACACGATAGATCATTAACTTTTAGCGACACTCCCTGGATATTTGAATTATGAACCGCCACAATACATACCTGAAGCAACTTTAAAAAAAAACAGCAATACATGCCTATATCAACGTGAAAAAAAAAAAAAAACGTGCCAGGGTCACGTATTGAACCAGTGTTTTAGTGACACTCACTGGACATTTCACTTTGAAACTGCCGCGAAACGTGCAGTAAGGTAGCCTACGTAATAACGGTGTCGCAGAAATGTATTTAGAGGCATGTATTTTGAATGAGCTATGTTGTGTTTATTTGATATTTATTTCTAGAATGACACAAATCAAGGTTTTAAACTGCATTTTGTGTAAAACTCACACTATTCATAATTTGACAAACTCTTAGTCAGATGCATTTACATTATGACTGTGCCTCAGATGTATTTGCCATCAAGTGCGTCAACTGCATTTTTGTTTACAAAAGTGTGGCCCAACTGGCCCAGATAATTAGCCCCTTAGGTCAGCATCAAGTCAATGTATCATGGGCTTTCCATGAGAAGAGGTCCTATGAGGTCATCATCATGTTACATCATTGGCTCTCCATGGGGTGTTATTGTATTGTTTGTAGCACACTTGTTACCAGGTATATAGATCTAGTATCACAGACAGTACCTTGGGTTAAGATAGTTTGAAAGATGGCATGCTAACATCACTTCTGGAGAACTTCTACACTGCTACATTCAATAAATTATTCTCCCCACAGACTATGGTCAAGCTTACTTATGTTATGTATTAGAGAATTCTAGTACATTGGCGAGCCATCCAAACCATTACTGAACCAAATACAGCAAAATCAAAAGAAAAGAACAAAATAAAGAAACAAATTGTCTCTACTTATCTGTTTTGCCACCATCTGAAGTTAATCAATATACAATTGGTCCATTATTTTGTAAGATGCTGCAATTTGATTTATTTATCATATATTGAGAGGCAAAGTGTCATTTTCCTGACTCTGCAACTATTAAAGAAGAAAGAAAATCATGAGGATTTGGAACTGCATGAGGGGGAGTAAATGATGACAGAACGTTCATTTTAGCTGAACTATTCTTTACCTCCAAATTGTATTTTTCTCTGCATTTACTATACTTCTTATTCTGCTCATAAACATCAGCAAAATCAAAAGAAAATAACAAAATAAAGAAACAAATTGTCTCTACTTATCTGTTTTGCCACCATCTGAAGTTAATCAATATGCAATTGGTCCATTATTTTGTAAGATGCTGCAATTTGATTTATTTATCATATATTGAGAGGCAAAGTGTCATTTTCCTGACTCTGCAACTATTAAAGAAGAAAGAAAATCATGAGGATTTGGAGCTGCATGAGGGGGAGTAAATGATGACAGAACGTTCATTTTAGCTGAACTATTCTTTACCTCCAAATTGTATTTTTCTCTGCATTTACTATACTTCTTATTCTGCTCATAAACATCAACATTATTCAGTTGTGTATGTCAGCATGGGAGTCAGCATCTATTCTGGATTCGAATTGTCCCATGCAATAAAAGTACTAGTTAGTACAACAGCACACACATATTCTGGTACCAAGTGCCATGGAGCAACTAACTTTTACCAATTTTTTAAAGTTAATTTGCAGCTATATCTATCCATACTACAAACCTATTTTCCTCATTTATACACTTTCTGAATTATTATTATATACAATTACAGACACGCAACCCAAAGCATTTAAAAAAAGAAGTCTGTCGGCGAAAAGTGGATACATTTTATTTATTTATTTATTTAATTTTACTTCAGGTTTACTTCATGCAAGCCTTCCAGTTAACCAAATCAGTGTAAACAGAAAATTACTGGCAGTAAAAATCACTACAAATGTTTCCTCTGGCAAGCTACCGTTGGGGCAGACACATTAAATCAAGAACTCATTCATTAGTAATTCATTATAAATACTAATATTTTATACACAAAAGCTATAATTTAAAAGCTTTCTATTTTGAAAGGAATATTATATTATGTTCTATTCTATTCTATTCTATTCCATTAATAATCAAAATAAATAACAGCAATGTTGTGTTACTACAGAATTCTGTTTCTGTGCAGCTCATCAAATCAGATTTTAGAAAAATAACTATGCTTTTTATTATGTACCTTATTGGTTAAGCTTTAAAAAATGGCACTGCAGTACAGTAGATGCCAGAAAGTCTTATTCTATAGAGTTTCTTCTCTTTTTATCCACTCCATCACAGGCATAAATCTAGGCTCCATTTTTATTGTAAGTCACATAACGAATGAGGCCCCTGCATCATTTAATTTGCAGATTGCCTCTCTAATGGTGGTTTTGAATGGCTCCACTTCTCAGAGCGAGCTCTTAGTCCCTGTCATAGGAGTGATACCATAAAGCACAAAAGCTAAATTGAGAGTAAAGGTATATGTATATATGGGTACATATATAGACGAGTGGTAGGGATAAACCTGTATTATATGGTTGTCAAGTAAATAACATGTCATTCGGGCCATTCTGTCTATCTGTCGCAGATACCAAGAGATTTGAACTCCACCACAAACCTAAAATAACCCATAACCAATCAAAGGACAATGCATTAAGAGGCACAAATTCCCAACTGTCTCAAAAATTTAACTGCGTCCAAAAACGGCAGTCTGTATGTGCGGGATGGCAGGGGTTGAGCCGGTGAACACCAGTCAAACAAGGTCATTTGGAGCCCAATGGCTTCTCCCAACACCAAGAGTAATCAATTGCCCTATGGACCTTTGTAAAATGCAGCAAAAAGGGAGCAATAACTCCACTGACACCAAAGAAACAGAAAATAATGTTATGCGTATTGGTTTTGCTCCACTCGGGTACATTTCATCAGGTAAAAGAGAAGGACTTGAAAAACTAAATCAATAGTTAATTATATCAGGCATAAACATAAATACAGTTGTGCTAGTGCCTTGGCTAGGATTGCTAAGTACTGGTCTTCATGGGTTTTAAGAGAATCATTTCATTTCATGAAGCCAGTGGTCTATTAAATGCACATGGTGTATTTCTATAAAAATAATGTTCTTAAGTACAAAAAAATAAAGTAAACTTAGAAATAAGTAATCCAAATGTAGTTTAGCCAGAAGCAACTGACCAGTGAAGTGTTGCATGGGCAAGTTTGGATTGTAAGCCATTAGTGGAACAAATGGAAAACATTTATCAACCTACCCATGTTTATGATCAGTAAAAACATGCCCTAATGAGAAAGACAAGATTACAGTTAAAAAAAAAGCATGAAGAGAAGCCATAAATACGAGCTTGAGATCTGTTCAGCTGTTCTTGTTTTATACAATTTGAGATTTTATGTACTTATTCACACTCTTGTCATTTTAGAAGCTGTTTTGTCACAAGTACTTTGAATATTTTCGATATTCCTATATAAGAATTTTGACAGCTTTGTGGGATGAACAGGCCTTCCTTTATTGTGAATGAATCAAAGAGTCAAGAATCAGTTCAGTCTGACTTGTGAATTAATCATTCAGACTACTTTTAGAATAAATGATTCGTTGTAAAGATCAAATTCAACAGAATTTTTTGTTCGTAAATCAGACATCAATACTTCTTTTGTTAAATATAGTCATATGGACCACTTTTATGATGCTTTAATTCGCTTTCAGTTCACTACCACTCAACGGTTTTTGAAATAAATGAATACTTTTATTTTGCAAGAATGCATTCAGTTGATCAAAAGTGACAGTTGTGCTTATTAAAATTAAATAAAACTAAAAGTAAAGCCATAAAAAAAAAAAAAAATGTGTTACTTAAAATAAATGTTAATTGAAACAAAATATAAACTAGTTTTTTTTTTCCAGGTATTTGCCAATGTAGCATTTCTAATTTTAATTTTGTTTAAAATTATGTACTAAAATAACGTCTCGGTTACGTATGGTAACCCTCATTCCCTGAAGGAGGGAACGGAGACGTCACGTCCCGTCGCCACAGCTCCTGTACCACCGCTGAGCGGCCGGGTCACCGGCTCGGCTCCTCAGCGAAAACCTGAATATGCGCTGCATCTGCTGCCTACTTATACTCACGCTGTGATCAGCAGCAGCTGGATGCAATAATCGCATGCCAATGTGCATTGGCTCGTTTAGTTTACACTCGAAGTAGATTGGTCCCTCTAAGCGAGATCCCAATTTCGTCGGTCATCCGACGGGACGTCGAGAGTGACCGACTGAAAGGGAACGTCTCGGGTACGTATGGTAACCCTCGTTCCCTGAAGGAGGGAACGGAGACGTCACGTCCCGTCGCCACAGCTCCTGTACCACCGCTGAGCGGCCGGGTCACCGGCTCGGCTCCTCAGCGAAAACCTGAATATGCGCTGCATCTGCTGCCTACTTATACTCACGCTGTGATCAGCAGCAGCTGGATGCAATAATCGCATGCCAATGTGCATTGGCTCGTTTAGTTTACACTCGAAGTAGATTGGTCCCTCTAAGCGAGATCCCAATTTCGTCGGTCATCCGACGGGACGTCGAGAGTGACCGACTGAAAGGGAACGTCTCGGGTACGTATGGTAACCCTCGTTCCCTGAAGGAGGGAACGGAGACGTCACGTCCCGTCGCCACAGCTCCTGTACCACCGCTGAGCGGCCGGGTCACCGGCTCGGCTCCTCAGCGAAAACCTGAATATGCGCTGCATCTGCTGCCTACTTATACTCACGCTGTGATCAGCAGCAGCTGGATGCAATAATCGCATGCCAATGTGCATTGGCTCGTTTAGTTTACACTCGAAGTAGATTGGTCCCTCTAAGCGAGATCCCAATTTCGTCGGTCATCCGACGGGACGTCGAGAGTGACCGACTGAAAGGGAACGTCTCGGGTACGTATGGTAACCCTCGTTCCCTGAAGGAGGGAACGGAGACGTCACGTCCCGTCGCCACAGCTCCTGTACCACCGCTGAGCGGCCGGGTCACCGGCTCGGCTCCTCAGCGAAAACCTGAATATGCGCTGCATCTGCTGCCTACTTATACTCACGCTGTGATCAGCAGCAGCTGGATGCAATAATCGCATGCCAATGTGCATTGGCTCGTTTAGTTTACACTCGAAGTAGATTGGTCCCTCTAAGCGAGATCCCAATTTCGTCGGTCATCCGACGGGACGTCGAGAGTGACCGACTGAAAGGGAACGTCTCGGGTACGTATGGTAACCCTCGTTCCCTGAAGGAGGGAACGGAGACGTCACGTCCCGTCGCCACAGCTCCTGTACCACCGCTGAGCGGCCGGGTCACCGGCTCGGCTCCTCAGCGAAAACCTGAATATGCGCTGCATCTGCTGCCTACTTATACTCACGCTGTGATCAGCAGCAGCTGGATGCAATAATCGCATGCCAATGTGCATTGGCTCGTTTAGTTTACACTCGAAGTAGATTGGTCCCTCTAAGCGAGATCCCAATTTCGTCGGTCATCCGACGGGACGTCGAGAGTGACCGACTGAAAGGGAACGTCTCGGGTACGTATGGTAACCCTCGTTCCCTGAAGGAGGGAACGGAGACGTCACGTCCCGTCGCCACAGCTCCTGTACCACCGCTGAGCGGCCGGGTCACCGGCTCGGCTCCTCAGCGAAAACCTGAATATGCGCTGCATCTGCTGCCTACTTATACTCACGCTGTGATCAGCAGCAGCTGGATGCAATAATCGCATGCCAATGTGCATTGGCTCGTTTAGTTTACACTCGAAGTAGATTGGTCCCTCTAAGCGAGATCCCAATTTCGTCGGTCATCCGACGGGACGTCGAGAGTGACCGACTGAAAGGGAACGTCTCGGGTACGTATGGTAACCCTCGTTCCCTGAAGGAGGGAACGGAGACGTCACGTCCCGTCGCCACAGCTCCTGTACCACCGCTGAGCGGCCGGGTCACCGGCTCGGCTCCTCAGCGAAAACCTGAATATGCGCTGCATCTGCTGCCTACTTATACTCACGCTGTGATCAGCAGCAGCTGGATGCAATAATCGCATGCCAATGTGCATTGGCTCGTTTAGTTTACACTCGAAGTAGATTGGTCCCTCTAAGCGAGATCCCAATTTCGTCGGTCATCCGACGGGACGTCGAGAGTGACCGACTGAAAGGGAACGTCTCGGGTACGTATGGTAACCCTCGTTCCCTGAAGGAGGGAACGGAGACGTCACGTCCCGTCGCCACAGCTCCTGTACCACCGCTGAGCGGCCGGGTCACCGGCTCGGCTCCTCAGCGAAAACCTGAATATGCGCTGCATCTGCTGCCTACTTATACTCACGCTGTGATCAGCAGCAGCTGGATGCAATAATCGCATGCCAATGTGCATTGGCTCGTTTAGTTTACACTCGAAGTAGATTGGTCCCTCTAAGCGAGATCCCAATTTCGTCGGTCATCCGACGGGACGTCGAGAGTGACCGACTGAAAGGGAACGTCTCGGGTACGTATGGTAACCCTCGTTCCCTGAAGGAGGGAACGGAGACGTCACGTCCCGTCGCCACAGCTCCTGTACCACCGCTGAGCGGCCGGGTCACCGGCTCGGCTCCTCAGCGAAAACCTGAATATGCGCTGCATCTGCTGCCTACTTATACTCACGCTGTGATCAGCAGCAGCTGGATGCAATAATCGCATGCCAATGTGCATTGGCTCGTTTAGTTTACACTCGAAGTAGATTGGTCCCTCTAAGCGAGATCCCAATTTCGTCGGTCATCCGACGGGACGTCGAGAGTGACCGACTGAAAGGGAACGTCTCGGGTACGTATGGTAACCCTCGTTCCCTGAAGGAGGGAACGGAGACGTCACGTCCCGTCGCCACAGCTCCTGTACCACCGCTGAGCGGCCGGGTCACCGGCTCGGCTCCTCAGCGAAAACCTGAATATGCGCTGCATCTGCTGCCTACTTATACTCACGCTGTGATCAGCAGCAGCTGGATGCAATAATCGCATGCCAATGTGCATTGGCTCGTTTAGTTTACACTCGAAGTAGATTGGTCCCTCTAAGCGAGATCCCAATTTCGTCGGTCATCCGACGGGACGTCGAGAGTGACCGACTGAAAGGGAACGTCTCGGGTACGTATGGTAACCCTCGTTCCCTGAAGGAGGGAACGGAGACGTCACGTCCCGTCGCCACAGCTCCTGTACCACCGCTGAGCGGCCGGGTCACCGGCTCGGCTCCTCAGCGAAAACCTGAATATGCGCTGCATCTGCTGCCTACTTATACTCACGCTGTGATCAGCAGCAGCTGGATGCAATAATCGCATGCCAATGTGCATTGGCTCGTTTAGTTTACACTCGAAGTAGATTGGTCCCTCTAAGCGAGATCCCAATTTCGTCGGTCATCCGACGGGACGTCGAGAGTGACCGACTGAAAGGGAACGTCTCGGGTACGTATGGTAACCCTCGTTCCCTGAAGGAGGGAACGGAGACGTCACGTCCCGTCGCCACAGCTCCTGTACCACCGCTGAGCGGCCGGGTCACCGGCTCGGCTCCTCAGCGAAAACCTGAATATGCGCTGCATCTGCTGCCTACTTATACTCACGCTGTGATCAGCAGCAGCTGGATGCAATAATCGCATGCCAATGTGCATTGGCTCGTTTAGTTTACACTCGAAGTAGATTGGTCCCTCTAAGCGAGATCCCAATTTCGTCGGTCATCCGACGGGACGTCGAGAGTGACCGACTGAAAGGGAACGTCTCGGGTACGTATGGTAACCCTCGTTCCCTGAAGGAGGGAACGGAGACGTCACGTCCCGTCGCCACAGCTCCTGTACCACCGCTGAGCGGCCGGGTCACCGGCTCGGCTCCTCAGCGAAAACCTGAATATGCGCTGCATCTGCTGCCTACTTATACTCACGCTGTGATCAGCAGCAGCTGGATGCAATAATCGCATGCCAATGTGCATTGGCTCGTTTAGTTTACACTCGAAGTAGATTGGTCCCTCTAAGCGAGATCCCAATTTCGTCGGTCATCCGACGGGACGTCGAGAGTGACCGACTGAAAGGGAACGTCTCGGGTACGTATGGTAACCCTCGTTCCCTGAAGGAGGGAACGGAGACGTCACGTCCCGTCGCCACAGCTCCTGTACCACCGCTGAGCGGCCGGGTCACCGGCTCGGCTCCTCAGCGAAAACCTGAATATGCGCTGCATCTGCTGCCTACTTATACTCACGCTGTGATCAGCAGCAGCTGGATGCAATAATCGCATGCCAATGTGCATTGGCTCGTTTAGTTTACACTCGAAGTAGATTGGTCCCTCTAAGCGAGATCCCAATTTCGTCGGTCATCCGACGTGACGTCGAGAGTGACCGACTGAAAGGGAACTAAATCTAATGGACTTTTCACACTTGAAATAGTTAACCCTGGGTCATTCTAACCCCGGGTAAACGGAATCCTGACTTATCTTGCTTCAAGTTTCACACAGCTTATATTTTACCCTAGGTTAAAAAGTTAATGCTAGGTATTTGTAAGCTGCCGTTGCACATGTTAAAACTCCGTCCTTATTTGCAGTTAGTTAAAGTCCTTATTTGCATATTTGTGGTTTCAGTGAGTGTCACTGATTGGATGAACTCAGCACACGATGTGTTAACATAACAGCTCTAGCATTGAGCATTCACATATATTGCCGACTGTACAATCAAGTTCTCCAGAATGAATGTTACGGACTTTCGCACTTCAATTCACATGTTTTACCTGGGGTTAAAAGCGATGTTTAGAACAATGATAACCCGGGGTTAAGCACCATGTGAAAAGCCCTTAAAAGTGAAAAAAACTGATATCTGAAAAATAACTGAAAATAAAAACTGATTTAAAATATCCAGAAAAACTATAATAGTATCTCAATTACCCTAAAATAAAACTGGTCACAGTGATTTATAATAACCAGTAATGTATAACACAATAATTTATAACAAGCAATTTATAATGTTGCAGAATATTTATGTTTCAAATAAATGCTGTTCTTTTGAACATTGTATTTATCAAACAATCCTGGAAAAAATAAATAAATAAATAAAAAAATCCACAAAAATATGAACAGCTCAAACAACAATGGTAATAATAAGAAATGTTTATTGAGCAGCAAATCATCATATTATAATGATTTCTGAAGGATCATGTGACACTAAAGACTAGAGTAATGATGCTGAAAATTCAGGTTTGCATCACAGGACTAAATTACATTTTAAAACATATTCAAATACAAAACTGTTATTTTAAATTACAATAATATTTCACAATATTACTGCATTTTTGATCAAATAAATGCAGCCTTGGTGAGTATAAGAGATAACTCTTTCAAAAACTTTTCAACATTAGTGTTCTAAAAATGTCCAGAGTATTCTTCAAAAACTCTAAAATGTATTGAAAAAGTATTAAGAGCGTTGGTACTGTAGCATGGGGTGCATCACATCCTCAAACAAGACTTCACAAAACATGTGACTTCTCCCAACGAGTGCATTCCACCAGCATCTTTGCAGAGCACATTCCCAACAAATCAAAGTTCAGAGGCCTCAGCTGATCACTGTGATTCACCAGCTGACACCCACAGAGCCAAATCCGGCGAGAAGCTGTAAGATCAACTCATCAAGCACCTGCCTGCATGTCTCATCACCCATTCCCTGTGTTCCCCTTGCTTGTTTTACTGTACTGCCATTTAATGTGCAGCAGAAGAATGGCAGATTTATCATGCATGAGTCTGTGATACTGCATTGACTTTCTGATGAAGATAACTCTTTCATCTAATTCTTAAGTGTGACGTTCGCTGTTGACAAACAAGCTGTTGACATCGACCTTCATGAATTTAAGTGGGTCACATATCAGCGCATTGACTTTTATCCACCTAGTTTCGTGTTGCCAGTTCACATTTCTAGCCTACAACTGATTTTAGATGATTTAGACAGAAAGAGATCGAAGTTGGCTGACCATAGTTTGCTCTTTTAAGTGACTTTTAAGAGTGTGTAAATCTGAAATATACAGGTGAATCGAAAACAAAAACATGTCCGGGTCATATTTCACACTTATTGCCCACATATAGACATTTATGTTATGGGACAAACAAGACGTGAGAGGTGCGGATCCATTTGCAAGCTTTATTTAGAAGACTTGGTCAGAAACAGGCATGGGTCAGACAATGGCAAACTGGTATGTAGAAGACAAGGCAAGAGCAGTCCGGTAAACAAGCGAGGGTCAGTCGACAACGAACGTAATCCAACAGGGCAAGACTAGAGAGATACAAGGCAAAGGTCCAGGCAGGGGCAAACAGTATCCGAACAGGGCAAGATGAGAGAGGTAATCCAAAGTACACAGGCAATGATCAGAACACGAGGAAACAGACAAGGCAAGACTTAAGATAAGGCAAGAAAACTAAAGCAGGCTCCGTAAGGTAGCTATCAGCTATAGCAGTGATACACACTAAACAATACACGGCGATCTGAGCAGGAACTGAGTGGGTGTTATGTAGTGTGTGTGATTGGTTTCAGGTGAGCGTGTGATTAGTGAAATGGTGCATGGGAAATGTAGTCCGTGGTGACGTGCAACAGTCAGTGTAGTGAGAGAGTCAATATGATGGACGAGTGACCTCTGGTGGCGATCGGACGGAAGTCCACGGACTGGATTCGTCACAATTTTATTTGTGACCTCTTTAGCTTCTCGGAGACATTGCCACAGTTCTTGTGAATTTAGTCTGTCCCAGTTTTTTTTATTTTTTATTTATGTTTCTTCATGTCATTCCAGACATTTATGATGGTGAGATCATATATACAGTGGGTACGGAAAGTATTCAGACCCCCTTAAATTTTTCACTCTTTGTTATATTGCAGCCATTTGCTAAAATCATTTAAGTTAATTTTTTTTCCTCATTAATGTACACACAGGTGAGATAATTTTTCACCTCACCCATCATTTCTCAGCAAAATTGCATTCAATAACAGCTGTGCTGAACACTAAAGCAACATCTCTGTCTGACCTTCAGACTTCAGACTACATTTTTTACTCTTTTAAGTCACACCCTACAAACTTTGTCGACCATTCCTGCTTTAATGACAGAGTTTGGGTCAATCAAAGCAGTGATATCACTACTGTTCATGCAGTGTCCATAAACATGAGATGCTGTAGTGGGATTGGTTTGTCAAGAGATGATGTTCTCACGTCGATCGCACCTCCTTAATTTACACCCACTACTTTTACAACCATCTGCCTCCTGAACCTGAGTTCACAACTCCCGTCAGCTCCTGAGCCATGTTACGAATGAAGACCTCCTACTGTTTCTCTCCCACCAGCAAAGGATAAGAAAGGTGACTTTATGGCCAAGAATATCTTAGCTTTTAGTAACATTACTTGAAGTTGGTATATACCATTTACTGCATTAAATAGCAGGTAAATAGGATAAGCTAATAAAAATAATAGGTACTTTAACTTATATGATGTTTTATTTTCATATGTTATTTACAGTTTCTTATGGTATTTTCTTTTTCTTTTTAAATATTTTACTTATTTTATTAATTTTGGTCTTGTTTTTAATTTGTATTATTTTCAATTAAGAATAATACAGTTATTGTATATAATTTTATATGATTTTATATATTTCTAAATGATTATAGCATGAATCATCAAATTAATAAAATCAATGCAACAAATAAAGTATGATATATACATGTTTTTCCAACTTGCATGTTACACATATAATATATTGCACAAAGAAACAGAATATTGTATAGTTTTTAAATATTTTTACAACCATTAATTTGAGCAAAAATGGGTTTGTTTACTGGTGAACTTATTTATATGTTTGTTTGTTTGTTTTCAGTGCAGTATATTTGATATATTGCTGTTTAGCCAGCAATATATTGAAGATGTAGCCATGAAGATATTGAACTCATCCAGAACTCTGTGCAAAGCAGAGCTTGAAGAAGTCCACAAAACTGACTATATTATATGAAAGGGACATATAAATGTCTCTGATTTACAATGTAATATCCAGCATGAAATTGCCCTTGCTTTCTTTGTCTGTGACTATGGATTATTTTCAAATCACTGCTCTTTTCAAGTAATTCCACGGGCTGAATGCAATTATAGTATCCCCCACACATTCAGTTTAAATATAACGTGCATATATTTAGAATTATTTTTTTTTTTGATATGTAATAATAGTGCTGATAGAACGTATTACAAATATTCCAGATCTGAGAGGAAAATGTCAATGTACATTTGTTTTCTGGCTATTTCCCATGCTGCCTGTAATGTTTACCAGTGAATCATGGAGCATTGTGGCCCACCTCCACCTCCTCTGAAGAAGGATTTACACTTCAAACAATGTGCCTCTCTGCAGGTAGCGTGACGAGGAGTATTGTTTTTATCAAACTCTGAGCAAATGCATGCTAAAAGGTGAAAAGCTCTACACTCCCCCGGACACAGAGATAATTACCTGAATATGTTTTCTCACAGGAGGATAAAATAGGCCCATGACTCATTTATTTTCACTTGCATGTGTGCGTGTCCATTAGTTATGGTGTTGGATTGGTGGGAAATGGTGCCAGACTGTCACATGGATCCTTGTAAGGATTGTGCAGTTTGTACAAACATGTGCAATGACACGTTCATGACACATGCGGAAATGTCTGAGCTGATCTCATAAAGGAATAGTTTATCAAAAAAATGGGAATTTGCTGAAAATGTACTCACCATCAGGTCATCCAAGATGTAGATGAGTTTGGGAACAGATTTTGAGAAATTTAGCATTTCATCGCTTGCTCACCAGTGGAAGCTTTTTAAATGGTTCTTTTCTTTCTCAGCTTCTGCTTCTCTCTCTAGCAATGATAGTTTGCAGTTTAAAATATGCAAGCTATGTTAATATAAATCACATATATTGAGTAAAATATGTATGTAATATAATTCATATAACATTTGGTATGATTGCCCCTTAAGAATAATTTATAACAATTTGAAATATGCTTAGAAATGCATATAGATCCCTGTGTTTAATATAAAGGGATTTAAGGTATTTTATCAAGTTCTCAACTAGAAGTTGTCAGCCATAAATTGTCACATGACCAACCACCATCATCAAACTTTTTGTAATGTTGTTGCTATTTGAGAGTGATGAAACTTCTAATGAAAATGGCTTACTGTGTTAATGATGCCAATTACTCCATGCAAAAGCTTCCAAGACACATAAACACTGTGCGACTAAGATGAAAGCAGCAACTAAATTAATATTTTGAGTAGTCTGTAGCCGTTCAGAATATGTCTAATGAGGCAAATTCCTAATGCATAAATTTTCCTCCAGGCTGACAATCCGCCAGCATCAAACACTGCGACGAACATATAGGCCTGACAAGAGCTCACAAATATATTTTCATAATGAATACTAATCATTTTGATTCAGCATGAGAAGCAGTTATTAAAGATGTTCAAAGTCATAAAGCAGACAGACGTTAAGTGCTATACAGTGAACGGCGATGGCAAATATTTAGGATCTCCTAATCACACTTAGCAGATAATTTATGCTTATTGTTATTGTTTATCTCTTCAGCGTTTTAGATGGAAATGATTATGCTTTTTTGTACTGCAATTAACATTTCAATACTCATTAAAAAAAACACTTTAACCAAAAAAAAAAACATTCATTAAAATGACTGTTGCTCACAATCCCCCATTGTGCTATTTTTATTCATTTTCAGTTTTCAAACCAACAAATAAGTGCGTTTATCTTCCCATACTTTTATAAATATAGCACTTGCCGAATAGCTAATCAATCTTCCTTCATCCAAAGCTGTAAATGCCTATCCACTTGTATATGTACTGATTTTGTGTACATACTATACACCATGCTAAACACGTCCAGTAAAAACATGACATGGATTTGCTTGTTGAATCTTATTTTTATACATTGCATGTAAAATAATTACTCAGTTTCATTGATTCTTCAACTACTTATATTTTAGCTGACAGTTGTATTGCTTCAAAACGTGCCACAGCTCTGTATTTTATTTTACTTTACTTTACTTTACTTTACTTTACTTTACTTTTGTCTTTTGGTAAGAGGTTGTTGTACATTACATTTATGCATTTTGCAGATGCCTTTATTGCTTTGCATAAATGTAATTGTTATCTACAGCAGTTGAAAAGCTCTTGGAAAATTAAATCATCTCATTTAAAAAAAATTTTAACACTGCTTTTAAGCAGGTTTTTTTTCTTCTCTTTCTTGGGGTGTTGAACTGCAGCAATTATAGTTTGTATAATCTGAGTTTTGTCCTTTGTAATTTGAGAATTCATAAATTTATATTTATGTTTACATACTAGCTAAATGTAATATAAATCACATATATTTGATTATTCACTTGTGTATAGAAAAAAAAAACATGACATGGTTTTGCTTGTTAAATCGTATTTTTATACATTGCATGTAAAAGAGTCACTCAATTTAATTGATTTCTTCATCTACTATTATTTCAGCTGACAGTTGCATTGCTTCAAAACGTGTCGCAGCTCTGTATTGTTTTGTCGAATAACATTTTTGGGTTATCGGTTTTGTCAGTCAGAGGGAACTGGTGTAATTAGGCCACAGTATTAATAGAAGAGCTTTGAGAGAGAGAGAGAAATAGACAGTGCGCTTGATAGCTCGGTTCTGATATGTGTACTTGAGCGGGTGTCATCGGGGTGTTGAAGTTAATTGGGGTAGGTCTCCAGTTTACCACCTGTGTGCCTCCGATAGGATTTAAGCGATCGTCACATCATTTGGAGTGAAAATAGAAATCTAGATGTAGACATGTTCATTTATAACCAGGCCCTGTGAGCACAGTGTTGTCTGATCTAGGATCAAATGTGCTCTCGCTCATATTTGACCAGGTCACTATGTGGCCAAATATAAAACGGAGGTAGAGGAAGCATTTTCACTCTGTAATCACTGGTTTAGAGCTGAAAAATATTCTGAATGTGGACCAGATGTGAGACTAGTAAACATATATGTTATTCTTTTTAATCTCCATTCATCAGGCCTGTCACCACGAAACACTACATTTCCCATAATCCTCCCTGGCCATCACCTGCACACTCAGCTCAATCTTAACACCTGTTTGCCATCAACCTCATCAGTTTCCTTATATAAGCAAGCATCAAACCCTCATGTGCTGTCTGGTGTAGTTGCTACTAGGGCTGTTATATCGTTTTTGCCTAAGATCTGCTTACCAGTGTTGTTTCATACTGAATGACTTACCCATCTATTCACCTTGGATACTGTGTACAGCCTGTCTTCAGCCACGCCAGCCAGTACCTGTAAAACATAAGGACTCTTTAACATTAATTTAAGTTCCACGTTATATAGCTACTCACCTGTAGTAATGCAAATTCCGATTCATTTCTGCGAACCGGTTCTTTTTGGACAGTTAAGCTCATTGAACCGGTTCTAAGTCGATTCATCAGATCCTGACGTCATCAAGCAATGACGTCACTACATATTTTTTTCAAACAACTCCGTGCCATGTTGTATCAGTGAAACATTCAAGTAAAATCATTTGTGTCGACACATATTGAAACATTCAAATAAAAAGTTATTTGTGAGAATGCATATAGCTGATTATTGCCTTTCATTCACTTAAGTTAATGGTGTTTGTGGTCAGTTTAATTCGCATGCCCTTTGTCAGATAGGACTGACCAGTATTGACTAGCCTACAACTTAAGATTCCTAATAATTCTTAATAGATAAGATTCTTAAAAGTTTTGCACCAGCACACATTATAATGACACTGATGCACAAACGCGGATATCTTATAAACTCTTAAAATATGATCTGCATGCACAATAAACCGTGCTAAAATTCAGGGCTTTTTAATAAAAAGATTCATAAGCATCTCCAGTAGCCTATGTTTTGTTTGTTATAAAGAAACTTTACGCATAAGGCTCGTTCAAGTCCTCAGTGATACACACACAGTGTCAGCAACTCATTTGTCAGAATCCTCGGTACTCCTCTGCAAACTTCGACAGTTAGTTAAACTGGCTTATTCGGTTCTTTTTGAGTCGGACGTGCTACTTTGGCTGTGCGTCCTGCATCAACCCGGAACTAAAGTTCGATTCAGTTCGATTTTGTGAACCGGTTCAACCGGTTACTTCCAGAGAACCGTCTCAAAAGAACGATTAATTCAAGAACCAAACATCACTACTCATCTGTTTGCATCTCAGCTGTCTTGAACTGCTTATAAATAAAGACAGTGTTATTTGCATTACCATCGTGTCATCCTCTTGTTAGTGTGGCACATGCACTGTAAAATTGATTTTTGAAGATCATTGGAGTACATTTAGAAGAAAATACTGAGAAAAAAAATTATTCAGTGTTATTTGCCGATTCTTTGTAATTCCTTGTGAAATTTACTAGGAATTTCTGAGTGATAATTGTTTCAAAGTAAATCTCACACCCTTTTTTATTTAAGCTGGTGAAACATTACTCATGCTGGTTAGGTTAGTTAATCCTAGATTGCAACACACACACAAAACCTGAATGCATTAAGAGGTTAATTCTTCTACAAAGTATCCTGTTTTTAATCTTTATTTTAATTTTGATGACATTTTTAAAAAGTTCCATTGTAATGAAGTTTAGAAATTTGAATTTGTTTACAAAAGTGTTTGAATGTTTCAGTAATCTTCATTTATTCACTTCCCCTGTACATATACAATTAAAACAAAATTAGGTCCTATTAGTTAGTGTTAATACATTACCTATAATGTCCACACAAAAAATTCCCATCCAAAACAGCTATGTTAGGTTTTTCAGCACTGATCATATGCAAATGCTTGATACCAAGGAACATTGCCTGGTTTTCTTCCTAATTAGGTTCAGTAGCTGTTTGCGAAACAAGTTATAGCAAAGTTTGTTTTTTATAATACAAGGTCCAATTCTGCAGCCCATTGAATTTTTGGCATTGACCATGAGATTTAGATGCACCAAATTTCATCCAAATTGTTGTGGAAGATGCACTTATAAATAACATCTTCAGTCTTGATTGCTGTAGAGATCTGAGTTTGTGAAAATTACACTCATGAATATGAAAATATAACTTTCTGGTTTACTTGAAGTTCAGAAATTTGAATTTGTTTACAAAAGTGTTTGAATGTTTCAGTAATCTTCATTTATTCACTTCCCCTGTACATATACAATTAAAACAAAATTAGGTCCTATTAGTTAGTGTTAATACATTACCTAACAATAAACTATGCAGTACAAATTTGTTTGTTTGTCAAGGCAATATTTCTATTTTTTTAGTTTACGTTTTTCATGTAACATTTATATTTGTTTTTTATATATATTTTATTCCAGCTTTATTTTAATTAACACTTATATATATATA
>NW_015625397.1:38439-45067 GCF_001515625.1 Sinocyclocheilus rhinocerous
CTGAGCTTGTGAAAATTACACTCATGAATATGAAAATATAACTTTCTGGTTTACTTTATGTTGTGCTACCATTGGCTGAAGATGAAAAGACTCACGTTGTGACCTCAAGGAATCATTACGTTCATGTTTTACACTGAATCCAACGTGCCATTAGTCAGAACAGGAAAACTGCTCAGCCAGAGGCAGGAACAAAATTGAGGTGGGATCCCTCCAAGATGAAAGCAAAGCATGCTGTGACTCATGATTGGGAGTTCTCTACAAAACAGCCAAACTTCTCATGCAAAAAAAAAAATATATATAAATAATAATAATACTAATTTTGAGAGAGATTAATATTACATGTATTTATTTATTTTCATCTGTCAATCTGCATCCAAAACCAGTCCTGTTTTTAGTTATGTACTGTGTAGAAGCCAAATGCTTTAACTGAACTGCACAGTGTTGATAAACTATCCGCACAGCCCACTGAACAAGTAAACGTTTGTGTAATGTGCAGATAAACTGCATGTCCAGTGGCTTGTGCAGTGGCACTAGTGCATACACAGGTGTAGCATGTTGAGGTGCTTTTATTGCTTTTTGCTCTATAGTAAGACCTTGTATAAATTGGATGTAACTGTGCAGGAAGAGTCTTTGCAAAGACAGACAACAACAAACTAAAGCTGTGCATACATACACTAAACACCATGATGGTGACACACATATATAACGTCAAGGAATTATCAACACATGATGCATATCTTAAAGAGAGCAACAAACTTTGTAAAACCAGCATAAATAATGCAGTAAACACTAAAAACAGTGTAGTGTCTGCATAGGATCACTGATGATTGTTTGGGCTTTCTGTCTCAGAGATCCTTTTAGCCTTTTGACATTTGCATATAAATTACAGACCTGGCACCACAGTCTAAGTTTATATGGGTGCTAAATATCCAAGGGTCTCTCCCCACCAACCAGAAGATGCTAAACAGAACAGTACTCTGGCCTACCCATCTGACTTTAAACGCATTTGTCACCAAATGCCTATGTGGCCCAGTGAATTACTCCCACATTTACAATACACATAACGCACACACATAAAGACATTTCCTTTATTCAGGCCACAATTAAGATGTTATAAAATGTATATGGTTTATATATGTGTTGTATGTATGTTTCCCTATAATATTAGCCTAGTTACAACTCTTTTTTGGTATTAGTTCAACTCTAAATGTTTATATCCAGGTGTAAGAATGCATATCTGCTTTAATATCTTCTAGCCGTTTCTTTCTTGGTATCAAAATGATCTGCTCTTTACTTCCTAAACAATGGTGTATAATATGTGATTATGAAGTGTATCCTACTACTATACTATACTACTATCCTAAAACTGTACCAATTCTCCAGACCAGCAATAAACATGCAAATGGGCTGAAAATGGAGACAAATAAAAATATCTAGCTAAAAATGCATGCCTTGTATTGGCCATTCCACCAAAGATGGGTGTGAGACCCCTACCCGATCTACCCGAGTCTTCTTGACACACATGCCTTCTAACCTTTTTGGCACTTTATACATGAACTAACTTTGTTTTAATTACCCACTGACCAACTCCTCCCAGAAGCCCCACAAGGGACAACTCCAGCACGCAATGATGAACTCAGCCTTACCTGATTTTTCATACTCTCATTCCGCATCAAAACCAATGCAAGTAACCTTTCTATTAACTTAGATGCGCTGTAAGTTTAATGCCTTTTTAAAAGGTGATTTTGGTTCCTTGCTGGCTCTTGGGGTTGGGAATGTGTAAAGCTTGCCTCTCTCTCTCTCTCTCTCTCTCTCTTTTACAACAGCGTAATTTGGAACAATATAGCAATTGAAATAACATATGAACAAGTAAAATTGAAAGAATGACATTAAAACATATGGATTCATATAAACATATATATGATATAATAAAGGTTATATAACAATATTATTTCTGTATTTATTTAACTAATAAACTGAATAGCTGGATTCAATATTATCTACAGTCGTGTATTGGTTGGTTTGGTGTGAGTTAGCCGTATATTTACTGAATATTGGTTTCTTGGCTGTGGCTGTGCCTCAGGAGTTGGCAGGCTGCTATAAATCTTGCAGCTATATTTGCACATTCAGATTTTTCACCAAGAATGAAGGTGAGTTTTTAAGTTGGGGTGCAATTATTAAATTGGGGACATATTTTGTTTATTTTGGGATAGTAGTGGTCTCTAATGGTTTGGTATTTGGGGCATTCTGTGAGGAAGTGCAGCTCTGTTTCAATCTCTCCCAGACTGCAGTGGGAGCAGAGTCTCTCCTCACGGGAGAGCCAGGTTTGTCTGCGCCGGCCCGTCTCTACAGACAGACTGTGCTCGCTGAGTCTGTACATCGTCAATGTTTTCCTGAGTTTCACATCAGTCACTGTGCTCAGGTAGTTTGCCATGGTGTACTCTCGATTTAGTGCCGAATAACATTCTAATTTGTGCTGGTTTTTAATGGTGTTTGTCCAATGGCTGATGTACTTGTGTTTCTCTGTGTTGATGATTTGTGTGGGTCGAATGGTTGAGAGTGAGTGTGAGTTCTGAGGCTGGCTGATCTCTGTCAGTCTCAGCACCAGCTGAAGGAGGGGACTCTTCGTGAGGCTCAGCTCTTGCTGTTTCAGGGCTTTATAATGGTATGTGCTGGGGTCACTTGTCTTTAGGTGTTTCCAGAATTTGATGGCTCTTTTTTGGATGTTTTGGGTATTGGTCTAATTCTGCCCTGCATCCATTATTTGGTGTTTTTCTTTGGACTTTGAGTATTCTTTTACAGAAATCTAAATGCATATTTTCAATTGGATGTTTTTACCAGATTAAAAATAATACAATTGGTTCAATTACTGATTTGAAAGTTTCAGCAAGATTTGGATTGGGATGTCGATTTTAATTGATGAGGGCATAGAAAGCCCTTTGAGCTTTCTCTCTGAGCTCATTCACAGCCAAAGTAAAGTTACCTGTTGGAGTAATTTTTAGGCCGAGGTAAGTGTATGTTTTTGTGGTTTCAATGGTTCTGTGTGATAGTGTGAATGTGTGTGTTAGTCCCTGAGATCTGGAGCGTTTCTGGAAGATCATGACTTTGATGAGGGCAAAGCCCTTTGAGCTTTCTCTCTGAGCTCATTCACAGCCAAAGTAAAGTTACCTGTTGGAGTAATTTTTAGGCCGAGGTAAGTGTATGTTTTTGTGGTTTCAATGGTTCTGTGTGAATGTCTCTCTCTCTCTCTCTCTTTCTCTCTCTCTCTCTCTCTCTCGGTGGTGATGTGCATATTTTGCTCCAGTGCATGCTGGGAAAAAAAAATATTTAAAACCATCTTTCCCTTACAATTTGCTGAAGGTTTTCAGTAAACGTTTGTTTATTATTTATGCTATTCTGACCCAGGTACATGCTGGAGGTCATACTATTATCAAAATTTGCAAAACTATTTAGTTATCCATATAGCCTTGAATGCACATTTATTTATTTATTATTATTATTATTATTATTATCATTTTTTTTTTTGCTTTCACAACAGCATACATACTAGCACAGTACTAGGACTATAGAGTTATCTTGTGTGCCCTCAAAGGCATATGAAGTCAAGACTTATTAAATGCAATAGCCACCAAGGCTGCACAATGTAATGGAGGAGGCCGAGAATTTGCTCATTTTATCCAATAATTATAATGTACAGTAGGCCACTGCACTGCCCAATTGCCTTTCATGACATTCGGCAATACACTGCTAAACAAAAATGTCATTTGCATATTTTGAAATATTTTGATTTTGAAATACATGTCAACCCATCAGTGGAATATTAGATTGAAACAGTCTTTGATGATGTATCATTAGTATACAGGACTTTGTTCCATCAAAAAGAGATGAACAGCATAATAAGCAAGTTTCACAGCAAACGGTTCATGAAACAAACAAGTTTCAAGCTAAATATGGTAAGCAGCCTACACATAGGGTCTGTCTCTCACAGTGGTCATAGCAATAATATAATCATAATCATTACTAATTAACACTAAACACTAATAAAACTAGGCATGCCATTAGTTGTAAATTAATAACATAAGCTGTTTAAATTGTTAGACGGCACTTGAAGCAGTTGGAATTATCAACCTCACATAGCTGGAACGGTTCTCCACCAACATATCTTAAAGTTAACAGAGAAATTATATTCACCCTGATTTGGTCAGTGCAGCTGAAGTTAATTATGAGCTCACAGGTTTTCATTTAAATGCGTTCACCTCCAAATACATCCATGCCTTGGGCCCTGGACTCCACAATGCACCACTATGAATCTATTATTAATTTAGCATTTCATTGTAAATGGTTGCTTGGTTTAGTAGGCCAGGGATAGTGTCTCTTCAGCGAAAGAAGTGTACGATTTACAAACAACATGAAATATTAACCACAAGGAAAGCATTTCAAACTGTATGTGAAAACAACCTTTAGACAGGGCCGTGGCTATGTAACATAAAACTCCCTATGAGCCCAAATCACTCGCTATTGAATAATGCTTACTTACTTTACAAATACACAAGTACAGTATAAAACTAAATCAAATAAATTTAGTTTTTTTTTTTTTAGAAAATCATATTTTCATATTTTATATGATGGATGTTGTTGTTCTTGTTGTTGTTGTTGTTGTCATAGCAATTAATAATGATGATGATGATGATGATGATGATGATGATGCGAAATTTGTTCTGCATGTAATGCAATTAAAATTATATTTTTTATAGATTTTATTGCAGTTTGTGCACATGAAAATGTCTCCTCATGTAAAACTATACTGTAAATCATATACCTGCCATAAAAATGTATTTACTGGGAGAAGAGATCTAACATCTGTTTGTATTCCTCAGTTTGTCTCTCTTTGAACAAGCTGCTGGCAAATTCTGTCAAAATAAAGAATGTGGTGCAAAGGTGGTTAGACGAAAGGGGAAATAAAAGGCATATGATGTAACACCAAAAATAACAGCAATATACTCTAGGAATATTACGAATAGAAGTAAATGGGTAGAGGACATTAACAAATCTTATAAACTGATGAAAATAGTGTCATCATATTGCACCATCTGGCTATAACTTGAGAAATGTTATTTCTGCTGACATTTTGTTGACAGTTTATGCTTATGGTTATCTTCAGATAAAAAAAAACAAACATCAGAGTGGAGTCTCAACTTCCCTGTTTATGGGTTCAAAGAAACAAGCACATTGCATATTCATGACTCATATCTTAAGCAGTCCCTTTCAACACTGTCCCCATCAAGCTAAAAAAAATATCACATCACCTTGCCCTAACCTGTCCCTATTTTACATATTCTCTGTCACTGACCAACAACAAGCAACGCTTAAGAACAACAACAACTGCTTCCTGCTGCTGTTTTACGTTGCTCACCATATGTTTTTCAGGTTGACCTCACAGGTGTCAACTGGACGTCACTTGTCCACTGTCAGGAGACCATGGAACCATGAAGAACAAAGGGGATAAAAGACTTGAGCAGTCAACCAAAATCAAGCCCTCTATTTAAAGGAACAGTTCTTGCCAACAAATTAACTTTCTAACATCTCAACCTTATTTTGTTCCAAACCTGTATGATCTGGGGTGTGTTTCCCAAAAGCAATTATGGCCGCAAGTTCCGTTGTTACCAACATAATTCAATGGAATTTGCGACCATAGTTGGCTAATGATGTTTTTTTGGAAAAGGCACTCCTGAATGGGACATGGGTTGTTCACCTCCAAATATAAGAAAAAAAAAAGATCTTAAAAGTAGACAATGATAATGTATTTTAAGACTTTTGAAGTTAAATTATTTAATGTGAGGAACACACATACAAATTGTTTGTCACATCCATGAATAAGGTATGGGAATGTGTGAATGAAGTATGTGATATAAGAGGTGTAGCACTAGATTATCAGTGAATAACTATTTAAATTATTATCTTCCTCATGCAAAGCTGTTCTATGACTTGTCCTATGCACAAGTTGTAAGACCAGTGATTTGTGTAGGTTAGTAAGTGGCGAAAAGTGAATTTATTAATGAGTTATTCAACCAATTTGATCTAAAAACTATGTCTTTATGAGTGAGTCAGTGAATCATTCAGTCATTCAGTAACAAAATAAAGTAACTGGCTGCAATTCAAAATCCAGTATGTTCTATATTGAAAGTGTATAGTATACATGTAGTCTGCATGTACTGCAGTACATTGGTCACTTGCATACTGTTATTTGTCTAATACTGTATAGTATGGAAGTGTGGATATTCAGATACAGTCCCTAAATCGTTTGCTCAAATGATTCATTTAAAAACACAGATTCGTTCAGAAAAGAAAAAAAAAAATACAGTTTTTTATGTGTTTCACTGAATCATTCATTCATCCAATTCACTTACAAAACACTGATTAATTTAGGAAACACGTGTCTGTAGTTATGAGCGAGTCATTAAGTCATTCATTTAACTGATTTGTTCAAAAACACTGATTAAGTCAGTAAGTCAGTAACAAAACAAGTAACATAATTAATGATATTAGGTGTATAACATCTCAGGGCTTTTGAATGACGACAAATGTTTTTATCAAAGCCCTAAGATATTATACACCTAATATCATTATA
>NW_015625397.1:49329-57848 GCF_001515625.1 Sinocyclocheilus rhinocerous
TTATATATATATATATATATATATATATATATACAATTATTTTTTTAACTGTTTCTTTAAACCTAGCTGCTAATGCAGAAATGTGTGTGCACTGATGTCCTTGTCACCATCAGTGGTGTGATTTTAACACTCAGACGGATAGCAATGCAGGCAATGCTTGTCAGGAAAATGAAAGTTCAAAAGTGAGGCCTTTTAGCAGTGTGAGAACAAGAAAGATGTTTTTAGGTCATCGACTTCACTGAGACATCTGTGTAGCATCAGGACAAAGCAAATTGTGTCACCGCAACAGCAGGCGAACAGGAAGCCGAAATAAGTACAGTTCAAAGGAAAAATATGGCTTGCTAATGTGTTTTGAACAAAAAACGTTTTAATTTGAAAGTTATAACTTTTTGTCATTTATTATTATACATTGGAGAGGATAAAAGACATAAGAAGATGAAGTTCAAAAACGTCCAACTTTGTGAAGTAAATTATGGCGTGTGTGTGCAGGACAAGAGCTCCTCTTAAACAGTTCTGTAAATTTGCTGTTAACACAGATTATGCGGGAATGATAAGGCTGCGTGAGATAATTAAAGTGCAGCTGCTGAGTTGTGGGAGGTCTGTGCAGAAGTTAATTAAAAGAAAGGTAACGCAGGATCGGCACACAATCGTAATGAAAACAAGAATCTCCCTCAAATTAATGTTCCAACACTGGGATGTGCTGCCTCTGTTTTCGCATTAATAAATGAAAAGCTCCGTACCAATTAGAGGCTTCAATTCCAGCCTGCTCCTGACGGGATGTTAAGAACAGAGGGATAGCTCTGAAATATTTACTATTTTGGAGATGGTTCAAGCTGAGAGGTTAGAACAATGAGTGCTTGCTTAAACAAGTCTTAGTGGACAAACTGCGTCTGTAGAAGGGATGCAAGAGCACTGATGTTGTGGTTGAATATTTAAAAGCTGGTTTATTTACGACCGTTTAAATATTTGGGGTCAGTAAGGATTGATTGATTGATTGATTGATTTGTATGTATATTATTTTGTGATGGTAAATATCTTTAAAAAACAGAGGGGAATAGTACAGTTTCCAAAAAAATATGAAGCAGCGCAACTGTTTTCAACACTGATAATAATAAGAAATTTTTCTTGAGCAGCAAATTAGAATGATTTCTGATGGATTATGTGACACTGAAGACTGGAGTAATGATTCAGAAAATTCAGCTTTTCATCACGAGTTTTTTTATGCATTAAAATGAACAGTAGCATTTTTATATATTAAAGAAATGCCCCTTAACTTGTATAAATAAATACATGAATATCCAAAAATCATCAGCCTCATATTATTTTTGAGTTATAGAATATGCTCAAAAATCAGCTGAAATCAATCAAATCAAATGAATCCCAAGATATGCTGATTCGTTAATCAGATTAATTGTACAAATCAATTATTGCAGATGAACAATTACATTTTTTTTATTATATGCATTGGTAATTATTGTAAGTTAATGTTATAATATGAATTACATAAAACGATACAATCATTTTAAAACAAACTTAAATTAACATGGCAAATTGATATCTCTAATTATTAAATTATTATATTCGTTTTTGAAGGTAAGTTCACTTTCATTATATGGAAAAGAGCATGCAACAAAAATGTCCTTTTGTTTTACACAGAAGAAAGTCAGACACACAGGTTTTAGAAGGATATGAGAGCAAGTATTTTCATTTGTATATGGACTACTATAGTGTCAGAATAATAAAAAAAAAAGAAATCCAAGAAAATCCAATTCAGGATATAAAGACTCATTGAGAGTGAACTCTTAAGAGTTTTCCCGTTAGAGTGTCTGTGTCTGACTGTGTTTAAACAAGTTGCCCTCAGGGTGAACGCAGAACAAGAGTTCTAGTAAATCATACAGGATGATCCGTAAATGCTGGTGCAGGACCGATTCTTTAATCCCTTGATACAAAACAAGACTTTTTTTTGGAATAGTGTCATCAAACAGAAAGGATGTTGAGGTGCCTTAAGTGTAGATTTCATCAGCCTGATGTGTTTGACTTTGGTTAGTACTTTGAAATTGGACACACTGGAAGACCGTCATCACAGGGCTGGCTGATACTACACAAGAATTCAAATAATGAAACATGCTGCTCCCACGGGTCAGGGAGATGTTTAAAAGCAGTTTTACAGTGTGTCCTTGTAGAGCATCATTGTCCGGGTGATGTCAGAATCTGACCTGAAAGTTTGGCACATTTGTGAATGGATAAAATTTTAATTGCAAAATACTAACCTTAACTGTCTGCTTGACAATGTTGCATTGTATCCTAATAGTTTAGACACTAAAGTCGAAGGCCAAAGCTAAATTATCATCTTAAATGTTGCTGGAACAACACAGCACAATATTTCTGAATTTAGGTGAATTGGTAAATTTGTTTAAACAACAATTTATGGATTGACCCAAAATCTTTAGTAAATAATACATTTGCCAAAAACCTTCCCATACGTGCTGTTAATGGATTAATTAGGTGAAAATGTGTTTATTAAATTTTCAATAAGAACAGCTAACTTTTTAATGAGCTAAGCAAAACTTCTCACACATTGTGAAAAACACAGGAATCAATTCTAATCTACTATTTGCTAATTGAACTGCATGGAGAATAATTGTGTGTGTGTGTGTGTGTGTGTGTGTATTTCAGCCTCAGGTTAGTTTTTAAGGGGCTAAAAAGTGTCCAGTCCATTCTTGTCCCATACGCCTTTAGATGAAATGATTTTCTCATGTCTCATGTGTTTCCCATGTGATGTGACCCACATAAAGGGGGTTATCCATATTCTTGCTATAAACAGGGTGTTGTTTGTGTGCTTAAGCTTTTAAATGATCAACTTAAGTTATAAACATAGCATGAAACAACACTGTGAGTGAAATATGTAAGAATAAAAAGTCAGCAACTTTCAGGTCACTCATTTAGTAAAAAACATGATTGTATAAATCTTATATATATATATCAGCTGTTTTTCTAGACAGAAAGAATATATAGAGACTTAGAGACTTTTACAGAAGTCTTGCAATTTTCTGATTTATGTTCTTCTTTTTTTAAGTAGAAATCTCAACAGTATCTCAAACTGTGCTCAGATTTGCTGAGTTACGAAAGTCTGCTATTATAAATCAGATATTTCAATATGAACTCTCATTTCTCATCTAATTCTTACAAGACCAAATGATCTGAGCATACAACAATTGTCTCATTTGTGTCTCTTTTTATTTCTTCTGAAGCATTTTAAAATAAATATCTCAGGCAAAGTTGAAGCATAACTTGAGATCTTCCAACACATTGTCTAAGAAAAGACATCTGTCATACCCAATAGATAAGCCAAAGGATCTAACGAGTTATGACGTACATGGAAACTAGATCAAGGTGAAATCAGGTCAAAATACAAAGCAGAATTGTCTCCAAAGTAGGTTAAGCAAGTCAGAAATAACTTCAGGCTTTGAACAGTGTTAGCAGCATCTGAAATGATTGAATGATTGCCGGTCATTGATGGTGAATGATTTGTGGTTATAGCTCATGAGCTTTTCCACTATCTCAGAGAAATACTGTAAGAAAAGGATATTTCAAACTTAAAATAAAACAGATAATTGCAGTATGTTTGACAAGAAAATACTATTTCAGTATTTCTACTTAAAATTTCACATTAAATTCAGTGTGTTACTTTCATTACATTTCTTTGTAATGACTTGTGATATTTACTAGTATTTTGTGAGTGAAAATTGTTTCAAAGTAAATCATACACTGAAAAACATGGTGTAGAAACAGTTTTCACACAGAAATCGCTAGTAAGTTTCACAGACACCACAACAATTGCAAAGAAATGGCAAGTAACACACTGATTTAAACATGGCATTTTGAAGTAAAATAACAGAGTATTTTCTTTTAAAAAGCACTCCAATATTTTTGTTTAATAATGTTTTAGTTGCAACTTTTATCATCATACACTTAAAATAAATAATATAGAAACAATTTTCATTTCACAATTACAAAGAAACAGCAACACAGTGAATCAAATGTGAATGTTATAGTAGAAAAATTGAAATTACCTAAACTATCCTGTTTTATTTACTTAGAATTTTTTCAGTGTATGTGTATATTATTATTATTATTATTATTATTATTATTATTATTATTCACTTTTGTACTGTGTCTCATTTAATTTACATACAAATCTTAAGAATATAACAGCAAAAAAATGAGTTTAATTTAAAGCAGCATGAACGAGAGTGGGAAATGGTAATGAAGACTCATTTATTTTTGTTTTTGGCACTAAACATTATAAGTGGACCTCAGAGAAAAAAAAAAAAATAATAATTAAAAATGTATGATATGACCCATTTAAGCAATTAAATTTGAGACTTTAGCCTACTGCAGACTTCAGACTTTCAACTCCCTCTGCTGCAGCATTGCTACATTTTCTCAAGTTAGAGACTTATGTGTGCAAACTAATTATTATTATTTTTTCACTATTACTTTATTTTGATTATTTCAAAATTATAATGCCAAATGCACTGTCATGCAATATCAACAACAATATGATTTCCCCTTGATGACAGAAGCACTGTGTGGCCTGCAATGGAAGCCATTAGTGTAATGATGGAATGCTGTTGTTCTGAGGCAATGATCATAGTAGTTTCGTTCTGATTTCTGTGCCTCTGATGAGGCAAACATGCAAATGAGGGGCCCGCCATATGGCAGCATCCGCCACTGTCTCTCGGCAACCGGGGAGACAATGAACAGCGGCCTCCGTTCTCAATATGAATTTTATCTGGCAGGATGTTTCAGAAATAATGTGTGACTTTGTGTTAGCAAATGAGATTCACATCGTTACAACGTGCCCCGGCAATGTGCATGCGTCAGGCGGGAGGCATCTGGAGGAACAATACCTGAAACATACCTGACTGAAATACTGCCGCGCATGCAGGACTATTTTGATAAGATAATAATTAGAATGTTGTGTGATTTAAATTGTTTTCAACATATTCATTAGCACTCTGCCGTACAGCATTAGGTGCAATGATGAGGCGCTGTAACATGCTGCAAATCTCAAAGGCCACTCTTGCAGTGAATGAAACTGGGTGATAATTGTCGATTATTGAAATTAGATTTAAAATAGCACAGTAATGCAGAATAGAATAGAGTAATCACACCCAGTATTATGTTGTGGGATAGTGCTCTGTCAGTACCATAGATACCCTCCAATCCTTTACTAAATGATTCATGATGTTATTTTGTTTTACAAATATTTTTGTAATAATGTCTTTTTCAAAATTAATTAAAGATTGTGGTTTTGATTGGTGCTGTTTTTCTTTTTTCATGTTTGTTGATTACCATCACTTTTGAAGCCTCTGTGTATCTTATTTAAAATATTTACTATCTAACTATTTTAAACAAGATATATGTATTGCCTTCACAATAATTATCCAGTTGAATGAGGCATTTTAAATTCATGAACAAACACATTTAAAGTGTCTGAACATATGAATTAATGAGACAATCGTTGTGAGACTCAAATCCCATGCATCATGTCGACTTCTTTCTTCTTTACAGGGAGATATTGAGACTGTAAATAAGCTGAAAGTTTGAGAGCGTTAAGCAAGAAGTGTGTCATGGATCATGATAAGTCACCTCTAGGCCTTTTTTTTTCTCTCATGAGCCATCATAATTAAATGCATCTGACAGTCAAATAAATTATGGAAGGGATTTAATCACGCGCTCATCAGTCAGCGAAGTCTTTCAAAAGGATTTATCTAAACTTTCACAGCAGAAACATGTCATTACAGACATTCCCCTGCTGTGTGGAACGTGTTCATGAAAGACTCGTTAGAAACACGAGCAACCAGGCATCATGAACATAGCCTGTCATTAGAAGCAGTATCATGGAGAAAAAAAAAAGAAAAAAGTGATTTCCTCTTGGCTGGACTCAGTTGAACTGAAGTGTTCAGTGCGACGGATCTCATGTTAGTTACAGTCACAGTACTTCACTGATCCATCGTGGGTTGTCAGGAAAAGACCATTTCCAGTGGAAAATGGCACTTGGCAACATTTAATATCTTTGATGGGTGTTTTTCAGTCCTTTGAGGATGGTGAATGCATTATGTGACACTATGTGGGAGTTCTCTGCATGGGGACAATTGCTCATCTCAAATTTTTAATTATTATTATTATTTTTTTGCAGGTTTGTAACCGCAAGCTGTTGAAGCAAACATGTTGAAGATGCTAGTCTTTATTCTAATGAGGCTCAAAGAAGGATCTTAAGGTGGTAACATAAATTTTTTTTTTATAATAATAATAATTGTTACATTTGCTGAATCAACCTGACTCCATTAAGTCACACAATTTTAAGGGTCATATCAGATAGGTCATAACCAAGAACTTTTTCCCACAACCATTTGAATTGGAGTGTCAGTCTATAGATCAGGTAGGCCTATAAATAACTCTTTAAATTGCTCACTTTTGATATCATTTGGGGATATAATTTAAAACTTAACCACCATAATGAATTTGAATATAGAGATCAGGATGTTTTCTTCATTTATTTGCCTTTTATTTAAAAAGCATTGTTCTATTATGAAAAAAAAACAAATAAAATAAAATCACATCATCTATTTTCATTGAGCTATTTTAACTTTACATTTTAACTACATTAAAATGTTTATTTATTTATGTATTATCATCATCATCATCATCATCATTAAATTAAGGCATTAGTTCAGTTGCTAAACCAATGGTTTTGTTTAAATTTAATTTCGACAATGTTCAATGTTTGTATATATATATATATATATATATATATATACATATATATATTTCAGAAAGTATATAACATCTACTAATTATATACCGATACTCAATTATTAAACATAATTTGTAGTGATTCTTAATGGTGCATTACAGAATTTACAGAATATATTTGCATGTACATCCTGACCAAGAAAGTTACATTATTATTATTATTATATTTGATTTAGTTAATTTGTACACTTTTGCACTTTTAAGGCAAGCATTACTATTGATCACATTTATTATTATATGTTTTCATAGCTTTGTTGTACTAATCAATACAGAATAGAATAGAATAGAATAGAATAGAATAGTCTTATATGGAACTTAATAAAAAAAAAAATTTACCCATGCTTGAACACAGTAATCAAAAATGTTACAGGCAAATATTTGCATTATGTCAGCTCTAATAAATTACACATACACGGTTTTATCTACCCTCTCTTGGATTGTGTAAAAATATGATAGCAAGTTATCACAGAGAATATGGCCAAAATATCTTCTGACAATATTCTGGTATTTACATTTTAGTATTGGGTGATTATTCAGACGTGACTCATAGAAAATATGGATGACTCAAGTTTCCCAAAAGCAAAAAAAAAAAAAATCCTTCTGTGCGTGTTTGGCCACAGAGACACAAAACAAACATGTCCCTCACATACACACACCAAAAAATCCAGAGGGTGAAACAAACAAATTTTTTTTTCCCCTCTCTCTTTTACACTGACAGATAGACTCACTGTCTCTTCCCTCCACTGGCTTATCATCAGAGCAAACAATACAGTCCCATATGTAATAACAGCTATCATCATGAGCCCAGGACAGAATTACAGACTTTGATTGTGGACTTGATCGAGCCCTCGTGGGGAATTCGCCCAAGTTAACAGGAGTGTGGAGGGCAGAGCTGCATAGCCAAGCATCGGAAATGAAATCCTGGTGCAGAGATGCCTGCATCTCCAGACGGCCTTATGCTCGAGTGACGAGACGGGCTTTAGAAGAGTGCCGTGTCATAGTGGACTGATATTAGAGATCTCTGGGCAAAGAATAGAGCAGACAAGCCATGAAAATGGGGATAAAGCTGATAAAGACATTGAGCCTCATTTATCAATCTAACGTAGAAACGAGCGCAGATCTGTGCGCACAAATCAACTTACGACAGAGTTCACATGTGATTCATGAAACATTCGTATGCCGCCAATCTCATCGTACGAATGATCGCACGTTGATAAATGTGGCAGCAGAAAACAATCATCATTTGAATATAACGCCCCTAAAAACACCCCGGTTTAGAAACCTCGCCCCTAGAGTTTACGACACAGAGAAACAAAACCCGGACAAAAAGAGGAAGTAATCTCATGAAAGAGAAATTGATCTTACTCCAAAAACACCCATTAACCTTGTAATTGAAATCAATTAGGTTACATAAATTTATGTAAATATTAAAATACTGGTAAATATAAACAGCCTATTTAGTTCCTCTCACTCTACAACAAATATTTTACATTTAACGGTATTCAGAACAGAACAAGAATGAAAAATAAGTAGTTATAAAATTATATATTAAACTATAAAATAAAACACAAATTAGGCTATAGTGGCATTCATTATAAACAGCATACAAATGTCAAGCAAAACTGAAACGGCATTGGGCTCACGAGCCTGTCTCATTCCACAAGAATCAAAATGTTTCCATTTTTGCCATATTTGTA
>NW_015625397.1:57893-58524 GCF_001515625.1 Sinocyclocheilus rhinocerous
ATGATCTTTACTTAATATCCTAATGATGTTTGGCATAAAAGAAAAATCTATAATTTTGTCCCATACAATGTATTTTTGGCTATTGCTACAAATATACCCCAGCGACTTAAGACTTTTTAGACTTAAAAGGTTTTGTGGTCCAGGGTCATAAATGGCATTGGGCTCACGAGCCTGTCTCATACCACAAGAATCCAAATGTTTCCATTTTTGCCATATTTGTAAAATTTGTTTGCATAACTATTATTCATTATGTAGCCTAAACATAGCTTTATACTTCACTCATGTTCTAATATCAGTGTAAAATCCTTCACATGCGCAAAAATGTTTGTTTGGGCGCTGCACGCTGATAATCAGCGGACCTTTTAAAATAAACAGTGTAACTTTTATGTTTGGTTGACTGCATTTTAGTTTGATGATGAATGGCTGAAATGTCAGGCAACGCTAGAACTAATGTTGTTTGTGTGTGCGTGAGACGCCTGTGCGATCAGATGGATTAAATCAAATAAAGATATAAAGAAAATGAATAAAATGCATTAAGAGTGTCACAAAAACAAGTGTAGCCTATACTTGCTGCACAGTGTTTTTTTCCCTTTAGTTAATCTGTTATTATAGCCTATTATATATTTTGTGT
>NW_015625397.1:58885-63615 GCF_001515625.1 Sinocyclocheilus rhinocerous
ACAGATGTAAAGAAAAACTGAAACAGCAGGGGTCAAGCCTGTCTCATACCACAAGAATCCAAATGTTTCCATTTTTGCCATATTTGTAACATTTGTTTGCATAACTATTATTCATTATGTAGCCTAAACATGGCTTTATACTTCACTCATGTTCTAATATCCATGTAAAATCCTTCACATGCGCAAAAATGTTTGTTTGGGTGCTGCACGCTGATTTTACAGCGGACCTTTTAAAATATGCAGTGTAACTTGTATGTTTGGTTGACTGCATTTTAGTTTGATGATGAATGGCTGAAATGTCAGGCAACGGTAGATCTAATGTTGTTTGTGTGTGCGTGAGGTGCCTGTGCGATCAGATGGATTAAATCCAATAAAGATATAAAGAAAAGAAATAAAATGCATTAAGAGTGTCACAGAAACGAGCGTAGCCTATACTTGTTGCACAGTGTTTTTTGTTTTTTTTTACTTTTGTTAATCTGTTAATTATATTATAGCATATTATATTTTGTGTGATCCTATTTATTTTATTCGTTTTATAGACTTAATTTCTGTTTTTCTCTATTTTCATGATGCGACGATTGAATCCTCATGGTCTTGTTTACGCTGCTATTCACGCATATAAAGCTAGTGCCCTGTATAAAACCAAAAAAAAAAGAAAAAGAAAAAAGACATTCTAATCTCACTGGTTAACGATCGACTAATGAGCTTCGTTTGATTGTCAGGAAAATAAAAATGAACAAAATGCTGTCATTCTATATTTACTATGCTGTGCGCAAGTTCAGGTAACTCAAAAAGGTAGCCACCGCTCACGTCCATATTGATAAATTCCAAGTTCCCTTTCGAGGGAACTTCGAACTGCGTCCTCTAGGGGGCGCTATGGGGAACGCCTTTCAGCGTGACCGGTGTCTGAAGCATGTATCTAAAAACAACAATAACATTGGCCGGCGACAGCCTATGACGGCATTACCCTGCACGATCACAGTATAAAAGGGTGCCGGGATAACACGTCATCCTCCTCTTCATCTTCACTGACCGTTTGTTTATGTTAGCGTTAAGCTAAACATAAAGGAGTGCATGTTCTCTCGCCAGAGGCTTTGCTCTGATACCTGCAGTTTCACACGACTCGCGAGCTGTGTGTGTGTGGTGAAGAGCAAGCGTGTTCAGCTCTCGAGGGAGTTGGATGCGCTCTGTATTCATTGCTTATTTTTTGTGAGGGATAAGCATGAATTGAACGTGCTTGTCTCACGAGGAGGTGGCTTGTGCTCATCGTGATGCATTCGCAGGACTGCTGAGGGGGTTGTGAGTACTTCACCATTTCCCCGAGTTTGTAGGTAGCGTTTGCATGAGTGCGGTCGCCTCTTGCGGGAATAGCGATGCATTCGCGGCAACGGTTTTCGTTCTTGCTTGATTTCCGAGGTAATCTGCGGTTGGGCGGAGCGTGTTTAGCTCCCGCGGGAGCTGAATGCATGCTGCTCGTTGCGGTCACGGTGAGAACATGGAAAGGAGCTGACGGGATATTTCTCCCTATCAGTAATTTCCTTTCGTTTATATAAGTGTATAGTGTGGATCTGTCTGCAGTTGTTGGACAGATGATTTATATCATGATCTTCTAAAAAACAAAAACAAAAAAAAAACAAAGCAGATAACCACATTATACTGCACTCCGGCTTAAAGTAAAATAATAATAATAATAATAAGAGCATTCCAATCCATGTATGCCAACATCGAGGGGATGCGTGAGAATGGTTATGAGAAGATGCCACCTGTTGAAGAGATGCTGGCCTGCTATCTCTCTATGGGGGAGACATCTTCTCTTAAGGCTCCCTCCCTGCCATCCAAACCCCTTCAGGATGCATCTTGTTTGAATGGGCATATGTGAGTACTATCCATTTTTTTGCTAGTTCTTGTGTGTTCGATGCTAACCTTTCTCTGCAGCGCTACTCGGACCTGTTCTGTTTTTCTGAGGTTCGACCGATTACAGTGATGGTTTCACTCATCGGTTCTGGTTCCAGGCTGGTGATAGTCCTCATCTTCGGCTTGGACACGCAGCCTGGGCTTCTGAGGAAGCATCCCAGCATCAGGTCCCCAGTATAACGCTGCAACCTCAGGACTTGCGGGTCCTTCACGTATGGACTAGTACTCTTCTGAGTACATGCTTCGCGATATGCTCCATCTAGCTAGACTTGGAATGAAGTGTTCGGCCCTCTGTGGTGCTGCATTGATAAACAGTCTTTGTTGAGTAGGTTTGGCCTCCTCTTCTTAGAGAGTCATTCTGCTGAGGCCTCCGCTCACCTGAGCTCCAGCTAGACTTGGAATCAAGTGTTCGGCCCTGTGTAGGGCCGCCTTGACAAAAGGTCCTTATGCTGAGTAGGTTTGGCCTTCTCTTGCTTAGAGAGTCGTTCTGCTGAGGCCTCCACTCACCTGAGCTCCATCTAGATGGTGACATCAAGTGTACGTCTCTTTTTGAGGCCACCTTGATAAACTGTAATATGGTTGAGTTGGTTTGGCCTCCTCTCGCTTAGAGAGTCGTTCTGTTGAGGCCTCCGCTCACCTGAGCTCCAGCTAGACTTGGAATCAAGTGTTCGTCCCTCTGTAGAGCCGCCTTGACAAAATGTCCTTATGCTGCGTAGGTTTGGCCTCCTCTCGCTTAGAGAGTCGTTCTGTTGAGGCCTCCGCTCACCTGAGCTCCATCTAGATGGTGACATCAAGTGTACGGCCCTTTTTGAGGCCGCCTTGATAAACTGTCATATGGTTGAGTTGGTTTGGCCTCCTCTTCTTAGAGAGTCATTCTGCTGAGGCCTCCGCTCACCTGAGCTCCAGTGAGACTTGGAATCAAGTGTTCGGCCCTCTGTAGGGCCGCCTTGACAAAATGTCCTTATGCTGAGTAGGTTTGGCCTCCTCTCACTTAGAGAGTCGTTCTGCTGAGGCCTCCGCTCACCTGAGCTCTGGTTAGACAGTGTAATCAAGTGTTCGGCCCTCTGTGAGGCCGCTTTGATAAACAGTCTCTCTGTGGAGTAGGTCTGGCCTCCTCTCATTTAGACAGTTTATATGTTGAGGCCTCCGCTCACCAGAGCTCCAGTTAGACAGTGTAATCAGGTGTTTCGGCCTTCTGTAGGCCGCCTTGATAGTTAGTCTCACTTAGACCACTCACTGGAGCACCAACTAGATGGTGACATCAAGTGTGAGACCCTTTTAGAGGCCGCCCTGATAAGTCGATCTTATGATTGAGCTGGTTTGGCCTCCTCTCGCTTAGTCGTTCTGCTGAGGCCTCCGCTCACCTGAGCTCCATCGAGATGGTGACATCAAATTTATGGCCCTTTTTGAGGCCGCCTTGATAGTCGGTTTTTTGGTGAACTGGTTTGGCCTCCTCTCGCTTAGTCGTTCTGTTGAGGCCTCCGCTCACCTGAACTCCATCTAAATGGTGACATCAAGTGTACGGCCCTTTTTGAGGCCGCCGTGATAAACTGTCATATGGTTGAGTTGGTTTAGCCTCCTCTTCTTAGAGAGTCATTCTGCTGAGGCCTCCGCTCACCTGAGCTCCAGCTAGACTTGGAATCAAGTGTTCGGCCCTGTGTAGGGCCGCCTTGACAAAAGGTCCTTATGCTGAGTAGGTTTGGCCTTCTCTCGCTTAGAGAGTCGTTCTGCTGAGGCCTCCGCTCACCTGAGCTCTGGTTAGACTGTTTATCAGGGCGGCACCTCAGAGGGCCGAACACTTGATTACACTGTCTTTTTGTTGAGTAGGTTTGGCCTCCTCTCATTTAGAGAGTTAATCTGCTGAGGCCTCCGCTCACCAGAGCTCCAGTTAGACAGTGTAATCAAGTGTTCGGCCTTCTGTAGGCTGCCTTGATAGTTAATCTCGCTTAGACCATTCGGGTCTGGTTATACGGGACCGACGCTCTCTATCGGGATAGAGAGCATGAAACCGTGTCCAGCTGCACCTCAGAGAGTTGTCTTTGAGCCTGACGCTCCCGATTGAGTGTCTGAGGACTTCTGGGAATCTGTGAGCAGATGCTTTGGAATCTAAATCCATGCTATGGTAAGTGCACATGCTAAGCTTCTGTGCTCTTTCTAAAATCCACATTGTGGTAAGTGTGCACGCTAAGCACTCTGCGCACTTTCTACAATCTTGTATGGTAAGGATTATGTGCTGTCAGCCTCGTTCCCTTTCTCTGAGTTGGCTTAAGCCCCGGTTCTCGCCTTGGACTCCACTCAACTAATGTATCTCTGCTGATATATTTCTGAGCAGGGTGTTGCTACCTAAGATCGGTCGAGTCAGTTCCTTGAGCAGGTTTATTCAGAACCGGTGGTAGCCCCCCTGGGTGACAGGCCAGGGTCTGGTGGGTTTTTTTAGACACCTGGCCGTATCCCCTTAAAGGAATCTCTTTCTTCTGATTCCAAGCCTTGAGCTCTGCCCTAGGCTTGGGCCTCCTAGCCCAGCCTTTAACAGTAGGTTATTTTAGGGTATGCAGCTCAGGCCCTTGGCCGAAGGGGATAATGTCACTGACAGCCATCAAGACGTCCTTTGGGGCAACTCCCATGGCTATGGTAGAGTTGGTACTTAGTGCTCGCCGTGGTTTTCTGGCATGCACTCCCCTCAGCATGGTGGCGTGGGTATAGTTCCCTCGAAAGGGAACTTCTCAGGTTACGTATGTAACCATGGTTCCCTGAGAAGGGAACGAGACACTGCGCCCTCTAGTTAACTTGCCATGCTTCGGACGCAAGCTTCAGAC
>NW_015625397.1:63629-81694 GCF_001515625.1 Sinocyclocheilus rhinocerous
TCAGGCTGGAGGGCGTTCCCCATAGCGCCCCCTAGAGGACACAGTGTCTCGTTCCCTTCTCAAGGAACCATGGTTACATACGTAACCTGAGACGTTTTGCGTTGAAACGACTGTACGCCCAATTTTCTGTCGTACGTTCGTTTCGTAAATGAGGCCCATTAGGTTTTCAACTGATTGTCTATTTAAACTTTTATTATAAATATATTTTCAATGTGCCACCATACACAGATAGTTGCTCTCAACTAAAATGAAATGAAAGGTTTGCTTACTTGTCCAAAGTTAATATCAATTATTGATATTCTGGCTTTTAGATATAACTCAGTTATTGCACATACAAAATTGTGGTTGTTAAATAACATTAACTAGTTATTTATATATATATATATATATATATATATATATATACACACACACACAGTATGTGCACACACACACACACACACAAAAAAAAACAGGCCTAAATATCCAAGACTTAGTTTTGAGCATCATACACTCTTAAATAAAGTTTCCAAAATGTGCTTTTCATAATGATACCACAGAAAAAACTATATACACACACACACCGTATGTGCACACACACACACACACACATATATATATATAACTAGTTAATGTTTTATACTTGTTTTATATATATTAAAATATTTCTTATTATTATCATTATTGAAAACAGATGTTCTGCTCAATATTTTTGTGGAAACCGTGATACATTTTTCCAGGACTTTTTGATGAACAAAATGTTCAAAAGAGCACCATTTATTTGAAAATATTTTGCAACATTATAAATGCTTTACTGTTACGTTTGCATTCATTTATTTAAAAAAATCTCCAAACCTTTGAATGGTAGTGTACAATGAAAGTCAGTGAGGTCTAATGTGTTTTGGATTTTGTTTTGTATTTACAAAAACATAAATAGACATTTTTTTTGTTTTTTTCTGAAACCAAAATAGATTGACATTTACTTGATTGCTACATCTAAACATTCTCTTTATCTCAGTCAAGTTAATATTTTGGGTTGAAAAGCCGTAGCTGTCGCCCTTAACTCTATTGTCAATATACCTTTATAGTATGACTGCTTGTTGGCAGATGCAGCTCTACTAGCGAAGTCTTGCTGTGCCAGTATAGCTCTGTAATTCCTGTTGTCAGCATACAAAACCGGTGCCAGAACTACAGTATGCCAGAGAAAATGTGCTGGTCAGAATGCACTCCAACGTAAAGCTAAGTTCTTATGACGACCACCTCCTGTGCTCCTGCTGTAGCATTGACACTGGGAAATAAGCCAAAGGGCGGCAAAGCAAAACTGCTAATTAGCCTTAATTTGCCTTTGTTCATTTACAGACAGCAGATGCTATTGCTCTTTTGTGTGTTCATGTCTCATGCATATGTATAAAAAAGTGTAGATGTAAAATTGTTAGTTAGTGGAATATGCAATGCCTAATTTATTTTCCTTTAAACTATCCTTAACACACAAGCTAACCCTAAAACATCAAAAATGCTTTATCCCATCACAGACAATAGAGTTTTTTATGTGTTATCTTAGAAAAGTAGTTCACCCAAAAATGTCTTCTTTCTAATGCAGAAGAACACAAAAGGAGAACATTTGAAGGACTTGCTGAACGTTCTTTGCAATGCAATCACAGTAAATGAGGACTGAACAAGTCAAGTCTTCTGAAGTCATATATGATATGTATATATATATATATATATATATATATATTTTTTACATTAAAATTAAATGGCATATCAGAAAATAAAAAAAATAGACCATGAGGAAGGAATTATGTTTCTCACTTACGTTTCATGTCAGCTTTGTCTGAGATGTGTCTCTTTTTAAACTTTCACTTTTCTGTGCACTTAACACAGGAAAGCACAGTGAAACATCTGGATAACAACCCCATGTCCTGCTACTTTAGAACTACTACTTTTGGAAATATAGGCTGGTTGGAAGGTTTGCCCACATAGTTAAAAGCAAATATATCAAGGCAGATTTACTTGTATAACAATTTTCACAATGTGCATTGTTTCAAAGCAGCTTTACAAAAAGAAAAATAAGAAAAACAAGAAGAAGCAGAACGTTAATGTATATAATATCTTAATATCCTCATGCCTTATATTTGAGGTAGTTTACATTTTTGCTAAGATACAATTAATCAAGATGATATATGCTACAATCTAGTTACATTTTCCAACAAAACAAAAAATGAGGCTGCCAAGATTTTCTATATAATATGTATCGCTTTACGTGAATGTACTGTTTGTATTGGTTAAACTTGGATATACTATATATCCAACTTTTAAAATAATGCTGGGTGACATTTTTACCTGATATAACAATCAATATTTTCTGTTTATATATTTTTTTTTTCATTTAATTTTAGTCAAAGTTTTAGTAATTTTGTTGTGTGTTTTTGTATTTTTTCTTATTTATTTTTTTATTTCTTTCTTTCTTAAAATATGTCAATATACTTTTCATTATTTATTTATTTTATTTATTTATTTATTATTATTATTTTTTTTTTTTTCAGTTTTAGTTTAAGTAATTTTTGCACATCAAGATAAACTAAAATGAGAACTTTGCCTTGGCACCTACCTGAAATAAAATACGTTTTAGCTAATATAACATGATATTTGCTATATGTACCGCTTAAGTGCACTGTATGTGGGTAAGGTTGAACATAATTATACTAGTCATATAAATTATTAATTATCAATTTGATTTATTAATGTATTATGTGGTAATGTTGAGAATTATGAACTTATTGATGATACCAAAGATGCCAGAAAATATTTATATGGATTGGCTCACAATTTTAGTTTAAAGACAGCCTGCTCTCAACAATGTATTTTCTTTTAGAAATGGAGCCTGTCAAGCTATTTTTACAACTTTTCTATCTTCTTTTTCTTGGTTTTCACATCTTGAGGTCATTTGACGCATGTTTAAAAGACCATTGATTGTGTTCTACCACATTACTGCATTCTAAAATCCAATTGCCTATTTTGTTGTTTGTCACATTGAGTCTCTCAATAGATGTTGCTTCATTTTATTCTTATTGATGATGGCCGAGTCTAATTATTTAGTGTTTGTGCATATAAAACAGAATGAGGCATGAGCAATGGGAGGCCAATGATGGGCTGTTTTAAAAGATGCTGCGAGGCAGGAATTAACAAGATCTATATCTCATTGTACCGTTGCCAAACACACAGTGCAAGAATAGATATGACAGAGAGACAGATTCAGAGAGACAGCGGGAAAGAGAATGTGAAATCATTTATCTCACATATCCCGCTGTCATGTAGACTTCATGTATTAAAACCTTGTGATGAAATCTGGACTATCAAGGTAAATTTTGTCTGTTTCCGATTAGTTGCATTTTGACGTTGCAGATGATGCAGAATGCACAATGGGCTGTGATGCTGCCTTAAAGTCTTCCGTGCATGCTGTTATTATATAAAATAGCAAATTATGTTTTCTGTCTTCATCATTATTATCATTTCATTGATTTCCATTCATGATGCTGAAAGGATAGCAGAGCAAGTGAAGCAAATAGGAAGATAAATGACTGGTAGTTTTAAATGAAGATCAGCATACAGCAGACTCCATTCTAACTTTTTTTTTCTCTCTCTAAATAACAAAAGACACCTGGCATCATTCATGTGCATTTCCCAGACTTCTGATGAATCTGGATTATCAAGGGAAATTTAGACTGTTTCTGATCAGTAGTATTTTAATATGCAGTTCATGTTATCATTACAGACATTTCACTGAAGGGCATGTTTCCAGAAGGTTCATAATTATGTATACAGGAATTTTAGTTCAGCATTTTTTTATTATTATTCATTTTATTTGAGTTGAGGAACGATCTCTTTATAGCTATATGCAAAATGACTGTATTTATTTGCATATTTTATTTGTATATCTTTAGCATATTTTACTTATTTAATTATTGACATTGTCTTTATTATTATTATTATTATTATTATCATCATTATTATTATTAATAATAGTGTTATTGTTATTATTTATTTATTTTTACAATGAGCAGTGTCACTAAAAGCCATTTTTTGATAAAGATTTATATTTTCATTAACATTATTGTCATGATTTTATTTTGACTATGTATAATGTATGCATACTATTCCGATATATTCTATCTATCTATCTATCTATCTATCTATCTATAATAACCTGGTCTTAAGTCAAATGCATTGTATTGTGGGATCCAATATTTGCCATGAGCTTTCTTTTGCATCCTGCATATTCCAGCAAATGCAGTAGGCCATTCATGTACACATCCAGTACATATACTATAGTACATACTGCAGTCTACATGCCTGTGAATGAATGCCTATAATTGCATTTAAAATATAAAGTTCAAATATAGGTCAACACTACACTGGCAGCAAAGCACACATTATATTTCCCCAACATACTGTTCATTAGAACTCCCATAATTACAGAGTGGTTTCCATCATCAGCTTCACCCCGAAAGTGAGGGCTGCCCCTATCAAACAAACGCAGTCATGGGAAATGCAATTATCACCGCAATTGTGAAACGCACTGACACTCCATTTCTCTTGGGTGAGAAAAAAAAAAAAGCCCAATTAGATTACATCTAATTATTCATACAGTAGCTGGATGATGTCATTCTAATATTTCTGCTTATTTGCTACTGGATTGGAAACTAAGATGAAACTGTATAGATACAAATATAGAGGGATATAGCTGATTTTCTTTGATATGCCAGTTGTCTTTAGATCTTTCTCAGTGCATAGCAATTTATGCACATTTCGAAGAGACAGAGTTCTCATGGAGAAAATGAATTCATTTTTGAATTTTGAGAAATATTAACTAGAGTTTGACCTTTCATGTTGATGTGATTCCCCTTAAATTACTAATAAGTTCTGGATGTGGGAAGCCGGGCCTACAGTCCAAAAGAGATTTCCTTTCTGTTTAAAGGAGCAGTTCTAAAACTAACGTCTGTCATTATTTGCACACCCTCATGTTGTTTCAAAAACACTATATTTGAATTCTGAATCCATAAAATGGCTAGAAGATAGTTTTGGCAGAGGATAATATTTTCAGTCAACTATTTCTCTAACTTGTTCGTGTAACATGCAAGCAGCGATATTTATGACATATTTCCCTTTTCAGCCTTGAAAGTTTTTCAGAAGTCATCGGTTATAAAAGTTACAATGCATACATTGTTTTAAGATTTTTATTTTCTTTAAAACCCTTTCCAGCAAGGATAAAATGTAGTTATGTTCATATGAGATCAGCCCTCTGGCATTCCCTAAAGTTTTACGATCCTGGAATATTCCTACACCTCACTGACCTCCTGTAAAATAAACTGATAAAGGTCAAAACAACTGCTTTAGGCCTTGGCCTAAAAATGCATTTTCAAAGTCTTACACTTCAGTATGTTCATTTAACACTCACCCTCTGACACTCTAAAATTTCATGATCCAACACTGCAATGGCCTGTCTGTAAAGAACATTTGCATTTCTGCATTCAAATTATTTTAGAAGTGCTAGCAATTCAAAGTTTCAAGCTTAAAACATTGTCTAGAACAATATAAGGCAGAAGAAGGAGGGGAAAAAGATTGAGGAATAGTGAAAGCATATATATATATATATTTAATTTTATTTGATTTTATCTACCTTCAAAGCAATGTCAAGTTGCAAAATGTATAAATTAATAATGAAACATTGACCTAAAATAAATTTTATTTTGTAAATATATATTATTATTATTATTATTAAGTTACAGAAGTAAAATGAATATTTTGTTGAGGTGAAATATGACATTTATGGCCGAACACAGGTAGTTCTATACAGTAAAAACACTGATGCATGTCATGCTATTATTCTGGTTTTCCTACATATACATTTATTGAAAAGCATAGCCTGCATATGAAAAACTATGGATTTGTGTACAAAGAAACAAATTGCCTATGATAAATAAGGGTTTGTATACATGGAAATGACATGATTCTTAAAAATATGTGGCAGAATATCTGTGGCAGGATATAACAATTGTCTTTAACAGCATTGGGCACCTATAGACAGCAGAGGGGGAAGAACAGCTATTCCAGATCATGCCTTGAGAAGACAAGCATGCTGCCAGCATTCTCAGGTGGACGGGAGGAAATGCCTACAGAGACAGCTTTTTTGTTATACCTCAGTGCTGTCAGAGCTCATTACTGGACTTTTATAATATGACTGAGCTGCCAACACAACACAGACAGGACGATGGTGGTCCAGTCCATGGCTGGAAGGGGGGAAAGTCTGTTAGCAGAGCTTCAGAAGACAGTCTGCCATTGGCAAGAATAGGTGCATCCGTGGAGAATATCCAACTCCAGATGGTTTAGGACGTTAGGGAGGGGATGTCAGAGCAATGGACGGCACTTTAGAAAGATTCAGCAGAAATGATGCCTGCTTGTGAAGATGAAAAAGCGGAGTAGTTCTGGTATACAGGACATTTTGAACTTTTAACTTTCATAAAATTAAATCTGTGGTTTAACCCTTAAATGCATACCTCGTGTCTTTAGCGACCCGGGACATCATTCTCTACCTTCTCCCTCCGTCATTTTTTTAAGTTAAACATCAACTTTCTTAGTATTCCTCAATCTATTAATTATAAACAATATAACAATAAAATAATAGTACAATATAAAATAATGCCAGTTTTCTGATAATTTTTTTGTAAAAAGTCTATAGGGTCGCTAGAGACCCTAGGTATGTAAATGTGTAAGTACTTTTTCCTGCACAACTATATTTACATATCTGATGACTCAATATGTTCAATGCATCTTTTTTCCTCAAGGTGGCACTGTTTGATACACAATGATGACGTGACGTTTCACTCATAATTACGGCAGGCATAAAACAAACGAATATCATCAGCAAAAATGTAACTGATTTAAATCGCTTTACTGCAGAGCAGTTACTATACGCAATGAAATATAAATGTCACTGTCATTTGATGCTGGATGTGGTGAGTGCGCTCTGACGATGACAGCGATGGTAAAATCATCTGCTAAAGTTGAACCCTTTTAAGTTTCAAAAAGTAACTAAATATGCTTTATTTTATTCTTCTGTAATTGTTCTTAAAATATCAAGAGTGTTTTTTGCCATTGCAGCAGTTAGAGGTCCATCCGTGCTGGATATATAGGCCCGGGTTGCTAAAGACCCGAATATGTAATAATGATTGACAAAAAATTCATGCATTTAAGGGTTAAGGAAGCTTTTCTATAAAAGTCTACAGTAGACATTCAGAAGATATGCTCTGGTCAAGCTTAGACACTTAAACTTTACTAAAGGTATAGTTCACTCAAAATCCACACGACTCCAGTTCATCAATTAATATCTTGTGAAGTGAAAAGCTGCATATTTGTAAGAAACAAATCCATCATTAAGGTGTTTTAAGTTCAAACCACTGCTTCCAGCTAAAATACAAACCCACTGCCCATAATACTGCTTTCTCCAGTGAAAAGGTTATCTTGTCTGAATCAGGAGAGAAATATGCACATATCAAACAATATTTACAATCAAAAAACAGTCTAAAACACTTTTAAATGGCGGATTTTGATGTGGGAAGACAATATGGGACTTTCTCATTGGAGGAAGTGTTATTATAGATTATGGACTCATATGTTGTCCAGAAGCAATGGTTTTAAGTTAAAACACCTTAATAATGCATTTGTATCTTATAAACATGCATCGTTTAACTTCACAAGACAATAACTGATGGACTGGAATTGTGTGAATTACTTGTGGATTATTGTGATGTTTTTTTATCAGCTGTTTGGATTCTCATTCTGACGACACCTATTCACTGCAGAGAATCCATTGGTGAGCAAGTGATGTAATGAAAAATGTATCCAAATCTGTTCAGGTAAGGAGACTGTCATGTATTTACTAAAAAGAACAAATGTTATGAAGGAACTTAAAAGAAGGAACTCTCAAAAATGTAATGCAACCGGCAAGAATGGAAACTCGCTTTTTCTGCCCGTGCTCCACTGGAAAAATGGTGCACCACATGTTTTATCTCATGGTCTCACAGCCAATAACAAGCTAGGTACAAAAGTAAACACAAAGTTAACACTATTTAATTATACAATTTTCTTATGAACAAGTGTCACAAAAATTGTTAATGTCTTTAAGATGTTAATTATTTAGAATGTATGTAAAACTGACATCTTAAAGACATCTATCAGATGTTTGAACACAGCAGATGCTTTCCAGATGAAGTGATCTTTAACATATATCTCGCAGATGTATGTGTGATGGGAATGCAGTAGTAATCTGTTCATTTTGTTGTGCAAACAGCTCATGTCCGCAACAGCTTGTTTGTTTAGCCACTATTTTTCTCTGAACAAAGCTGACTGTCTTTTTAAAGCTATTGTATTAAAGCTATAGTACTATGATTATTTATTAAAATTTAAAATTCACCTTAATCAAAGAGACCTTTACAATCTGTATGTCTTGCACTTTTGTGTTTACCCTGCTGGCTTTGTTCATGCCTGTGCATGCTATTACTCATATTTTATGATTCTTAAAAACTATTTATAATCTGATAAACGCCTAAAAACCCTCAGTCAGATACTGTGGTGTCAGTATCAAAGGAAGTGCAATTAATCAATTAATCAAGAATAAATCATCTAATGACGAGAGAACTGTTTAAGCTACTGTTTTTTTAATAAAAAAGTTTGATCATTTATATAAAGACATACAATGGTGTTCACAAGCCGTTTAACTTCTGTTATGTTATGTATTTCTGAGCAGAACGCAACATTAAAATATATAAAGGACAAAATGCTGTTGAAAAATAGGACATGGAAATGTCAGTAGAAAAGAAATGTTGTTTCAGAGGTTGTATATATATATTTCTGTCAGGACCACTATCGTCAAAGATGATTGACAATTAGCATACAGTTTGGATTGGCGGTATGGTTCTGTTCTGGGCAAGAACTCCCTGCGTATCCATGCAGCCTAGCATGGATGAGAGCAGGGAGAGCAGCGATAACCCCCCCTTGGGTAAACAGAACAGAACCAACATAAATGTATTGCAGATATCGTTAAAATTCAATAATGTTATGTACACATTTTAAAATTAGTCTGATTCAAAGGAGAATCAGAAGGCTGAATCCCGACTGACAGAGGAGGAGTTGGGGATGGAGGAGGGTAATTAGCTATTGAGATACATACATACATATACTGTATATCATTCTTGTGTTTGAAAAGTAAAATTCTGGGTTTCAGTTAAATGTTTCAAAAAGATTTTTTTGAAATACAATGACTTTTTTTGTCATATATTTACCTTTTTTTTTTTAAGTGCCCCTATGCCATCCCGAATATTGCCTTTCATGCAGTGTGTAATGTAACTGTATATGATTGTAAACTGTCTGCAAGTTTGTAAAGCCATTGAGGTCTAAAAAAAACATTTACTGATCTATAAGCATTTCACAGATTTACTGTCAGTACACCATTGTTATAGAAATGAACCAAATGCATTTATTTCAATTCAAATGGATGGAAACTGATAGAAAACGATTGGGCTTGAAATATTCCTTATCCTGTGGCTTCCTCTAGTGGGCAATGCTAATAGCCATCTTAATATGCAAGTAAACAATTACGTTACAGCGGTAAAATATGATTGTAAACTGTCTGCAAGTTTTTAAAGCCAAAAGTGCATGATAAATAAAGTTATTTCTCCCAAAAGAAAGAATCGACTCTGATTCTGAACAGCCGAAATGAGTCGTCAGTAATTCGAATCCCACTTCCGTAACATATTTGCATAATGCCCGACTATGTTATATACATTGGCCGGCCGCGAACAACTTGACCCGCCCTCAAACACTATAGCTAGTTCACTTGGTTAACATCATGTCAAGAAGACCCTGTGAAAGTAAATTTGTTTTATTTTCACTTCCGAATGACGAGAATGCAAATAATCGGTGATTAAAATTAATTTTCCACTGTACCAGAGTAATACAAACGTAATCCTTTTTTTGTTCCCGCCATTTTACTGACGACTGCTTCTCTAATCTCAGGCAGTTCAATGTGGGATTCGCAAAATGCTTACTCTTAAAAGATGGCTCAGTACCCATTTATTTGGACCAGCTGGCTCCACTAAATCACAACCTGTAAGTATGATTAATTTATGTTTATTTTTTTTTCTATCGAGCGTTCAAACTATGTAACTACTGCAGTGGGCACAGGCATATAAAATACCTAGACGCCTCATTGGCCGCTTTGGACCATTGCTGCGATACGTCAAGGAGTCCGCCATATTGGTCCAGGCAAGACTGCTCTGTAAACAAATACAAGTAAACGGGGAGCTGCGGCTTTTCTGGACAAAAAGTGGAGTAAACTTTACATTTATCAACCGATTTCAACGGTTTATGATCTGTGTGGAGTACGAAAACGTTTCTGTTTCTAATTACTCAGAATCTCGCTAGTTAGAACTTGTAAAGTGTTCATTGTCATAAAGAATTGTGAAGAATCACGCTTGTCAAGCATAGATATGGTTTATTTTTCTTGAATAATAGTTGTAACCTTAATGTAATATAATGTAATGTACATGAAATGTGCGCAACGTTTTACATTGTGGAAATGGCTTTTTCTTTCTTTTACGTGATGTCATAGTATGTCACAGGACAATTTCAGATGAATGTGAAGATAATTTGCTGAAGCATTTATCTCAGTGCAGTTTAAATTTATGAATTTAAATATAAGTGTACTGTAAGGTTAAAGGTTAGATGGTATAGTTCAATATACAGTATATGGCAGTTTTATTCTATAAATTATTATTATTATTATTATTATTATTATTAGTACTATTATTATTATTATTATTATTAGTAGTAGTAGTAGTAGTAGTAGTGGTATTATTATTATAATTATTATTATTATTAGTATTAGTATTAGTATTATGAATAGCCTACAAACAAAAGTGAGTATGAGTATAAAATAGTAGTTGTAAAATAATATAGTCAATAAAATAAAAACACTAAATAAAATAGTGAGCAGTGAATAGTACAATCATATAATAGGCCTTGTATAAGTCGTACAATAATATAATATAATAATATCATATAAAATAATATGAAGAAGAGGTGCAGTCTCTTGGAAATGCAGTAAACAGTCCATGACAGGCTTTCTTCAGCCTTCCTTGAGGTTTGTGTTGTCCTGATTCTACTGGCTAAAATGGGCAAAACATAAATGAGCCACGGTTAGGCCTATATGATAAGCAATCTAATCAGCAGCTCTTCAGAGAGGAGTCTGTAATTCTGACAGCCTGATCTGTCCTGTCACTCCTCTGGCTCACTGCACTGCACGGAAGACTCACTTGCGATTTAGATTAGCTCATGAACTATAAAATAAGCTCAGACTTAATAAGAATCATGTAAACTTTATATTATTTCTTATAAAGTCTCAGTTTACATAGCCTTTACCGTAAGCTATTAGTCTGACTTTGGTGGCTAACTAATGTCAACATAATGTTATTATGACAAAATAAAACCAAAAACAACTATTTAGACTTACATGCGAAAGGTAATTTCCCGAGAAATAATTTGGATTTTACAATGATTTGTAAAACCTCGTAATAGTCAGAGGGAATCAGGGATCCTTTTTTTCAGTCCACCTATGAGAGTTACGGCAAGTTGCCCGGACCAATATGGCGGCGCCGTTGACGTACAATCCAACAGCCAATAAGGCATCTAGTTATTTTATATGTCTATGGCAATGGTCATGTCATTTCCGACACACACTGTACGTGGTATACCAATCACAACAGACTGAGACATCTGACCAATCAGATCAGATTATTTTGGTTCCATTTTTACTTAAAATAGGCTAGTGTATAAAAAAGTAGACATTTTGGGTAAGTATTTATTAATTTTTTTTTCAAGTTTTTCATTTTGTAATGCTTTAGGCTGCATAAAAAATACCAGTAAAAAGTGTAACATTATTACAATTTAAAATAGATGTTTCTATATTTTAAAATGTAATTTATTTGTGTGATGCAAAGCCAACTTTTAAGCATCATTACTCCAGTTTTCAGTGTCGATTTACTGATCAAGAAACAATTTTGATTATTATTATTATGTTGAAAACAGTTGTGCTGTTGTTTTTTTGTTGTTTTTTTTTGTTTAATGAGACATATATATTTTTTTAGAAATATTTTATGAATATATAGTCCAATAATATAAGCAACTTTGTTTGAAATGCATTTCAAATCTCTACTCGACAGCAGCCTCTAGCAAGCCTGGAGGCTAATATTGTCTGGGAAGTAACTTCAAGAATACATCTTGCCTGCAAGCGTTACCTCAGCTGCACTCGGTCACTTCGCAATTAATCATGCATCGGATCAAAGAGCATCGTCCTTGGGCTGGGTGACAGTTTCTGCCTCTATTACTCCACCTGGTGCCACCAGTACGCGACAGGTCGCCCCTTGTCTCTAAAGATTGGCATAAAGTACGCAGGATCCACAACATGCCACCTCATGGCTTTGAGTTTTATTTAGCGTGCGTGATGGCCGGACCTTCCGCACTCCGCTGCCTCCACAGCTGCTGCTTTTTGGTGCCCATCTGTTAAGGGTATTGTGTGTGCTGTGTGCTGATCCCGGACTCATTACAAGCATCCTTCCCTTATACACTATTGTTTGTTCTTTTTACTAATGTCGAGTCTCACATCCAAACTGCCTCGGATATGCCACTCGACAGGCAGGAGGAAGGCGGTGGATGCTCAGCTGTGAGAGGTTCTGACCTGATTATAGTTTTTTTTTTTTTTCTTCTTGTGGGAATGGATGATTTAAGAAGTTTCACAAAATAAACCATGTAAAGTCTTACGAAGTCCTTTCAACTTAACCGTAAATGTCGACTATATATATAAATAAATATATAATAAGACTGGAGTGATGGCTGCTGAAAATTCAGCTTTGTCACCACAGGAATACGTTACATTTTAAAATATATTACAATAGAAAACAGCTATTTTAAATTGTATTAATATTTCACAATAGTAATGTGAAAGTAATTTTAATTTTGTGAAGTAATTTTACTATATATTTATCAAATAAATCCAACCTTGGTGAGCAGAGAAGACTTCTTTCAAAATATTATTTAAGATTATATATGCACAGCATCATTCCAGCAACTTTTGATCAGCTGTTTACTGTCACAGCAAAGACAATTCTATAATGCCATTAGCCCATGAAGACAATGTGGAATAAACATATTTGTCTTGAAGATTGGTCACATCCTTGCCAAGTCTGCTAATATTATTAATGCATGTCAAGTGATTTGTTCAGTGTGATGTGTAAACACAGGTAGGTTAATGTATTTACTGAACACTGAGACAGTTTATTCATGGTAAGTTGACAGGTGATTACTTGATGATATATGAACAGTCTTTCAAATACTAAATAATTTAAACTTTATTGAGGTAAACACGTTAAGATATGCTACAGTCCATTATCACAATGCACAACATGACAGCAGAGTTGTTCTTTCACAATGCAGTGCAAACACAAGCATGACATGTCCTCTTCTATCTTATTTCATGTCTTTATTTATTCTCATTTGGCCTTGGTAAGTGGACAGAAGTGCATTCTGCCTCTGCCTCCTTATCTGTGCTTCTCAAGCAGTTTAATTACTTTTTTTTTATCGATTGTATACGCAGATGCATTATACAGCATTATACAGTTGTAGCAGATATATAGAGCTAGAGTGAAGTAAAAAGTGCTCCAAAAAGCACTATAAAACAAATCTTAAAGTATCTAAAGAAGCCATTTTTGAATTTACCACAAGCACAATGAGATTTGTGAGCTCATCAACCACTCTCATTGTTTGAAAAACTAGAAGATTCCAGTATAAGGTAACACATGACTTGGTTATATCAGCTGTTGTGTTTTTCATTTTGCTTTGGACCTTCACCCTTTTTGCAAGTTTGTTTTATTTTTTTTTTATCTTTCTTTGCATCTAGGTGTCTGTCCGTTGATTTGTTTATTGTTATTTGCTTTTTATTGTTCATTTTATTTCAATAATGTAGCATATTTTGACATTAATGATGCATTTGACATTAAGCTACTGGCATCTGTCCCAAATGTGTGTAGAAAACATAGCACTGTTTCATATTGTACAGTCATTCCGTCTCATTCCACTTCAGCTGTTCAGGAAATGTTAAAGTGAACCCTGACCTGAGTACACAAGGCCAAGGGACCAACATTTTGTGATCAGCTTATATAACATCACACTTATCGCTCTATAGGATGCACCTTATTATTCACATCACTTGTGAACATGGATTGTTTATGTGAAGCAACAAATACTCACACAGCATCTTAATGTAAGTTTCCAAACTTACATTTCAGTTTCAGTTAGGTTTCCAAATGTTATTAGTAACTTGCAATTAATTAATAATTATGTGCGTTATCACAATTGCATCCTTATTTACACGTGATTTCTTTCTTTAAACATAGCTTGTTTGTTTGTTGAAAATTGTTATTCTATTCACATTGTATATTTCTTTGACCTATGTGTATTATGCATAGGATACGAATCTCCAAGATGATTTTGTGGGGTTTTATGTCATATTTCATACAAAGTTAGCCCTAAATGACATCATTAGTGATGGAAAATTTGCATCCAGATTAATGCACTATTAGTACCAAATTCATTCAAACTGGACTGGTGGTGATTTTGGTTGCTTTCTAGTCTTTCTAAATTAAGACATTTTCAAAACACTGATTGATACGTCATGCTGAATTATGTATTAGGCAGTGAAAATCAAAAGGTTCTAATCTTGCCCTAACTAGTGTGTGCCGGAATGCACTGCAAATCTAGTTGCAAAATCATTAGAAAAGGCGCCTGTCAAAGGAAAGACTATTAGTATTATTAGAAAGAAAATTAGTAATTTCATGTAATCAATCATTCAACATTTTAATAATTTTTAATTAACATTTTGCTTGAGCTAGTCCTAAATATTTGAGAAAAAATGTGTTTTTGTCTAGTTCTTTAGATTAGTTTTAGGTGATTGACATCACTGTTGTGTGGTTGCTAAGGTGTTCTGAGTGATTGTTAGTGTGTTGCTAACTTGCTATGTGGTTTCTAGGTGGATGTTTATGAAGAATGTTGAGTGTTACATTTTACTGAAAACATACTAAACTGAGAATGTATGGAATTTTAAAGTATAAAGACCAGTCAGGGCCGGCCCTAGCATTTTGGGGGTCCTAAGCAGATTTTGAAAAAAGTTCTCTCCATCCCCCAATGTACACATCCTACACTGGCACCTTATTGTAAAGCAATGTTATTTTAGTATCACTGAGGTACTATTATAGTTTTTTGTTTATATTATGAATTATTTTATATATTTTCTGCTCTATTTTTACATTTTCATTTTCATTTTAGTTTAGTTTTTGTTGTTTTTAAATGTAATGTTAATTTCAGTTTCAGTTCATTATTTTAGAACACCAATATAAACTAAATGAAAATGAGAAACGATACCTTGTCAACTAGCTAAAATAAAATCTTTTTTCTTTTTTTTTTTTGTCGTTCCTTGTCTTAAGTCTTCCACACACTGCACAATTTTAGCAATCGTATAAGATCATTGCAAAATCACATTGTGCGACATGGATCTGATAAACTTGGGGCACGACATGTATGCAGACTGTACGATGATGACCCCTATTGACTCAAAGGCTATGACGCACGTTACTATAGAAAAATAAAATGTCATCAGCATGCACTAGTGGTAAACAAAAAGAGTATGATGAATCACATTTTGGCAGTTGTAGTTTTTATGTATGCTGAAAAAAAGTAGAAGCAGCAAAAGAGGAAGGGATAAGAGCTTGAGGTAAGCAGTTTTATGTTTTAGCTCCGTGTCGCGTTGATTTCATGTCACATTTTTTTATTGGCTGGTCAGTAAACATGGGTTGTAGCAGCAAACACACTGTGCTATGATCATGTTGAATTTCTGACACTGTCAGAAAATTATTCAGTCCTTTGCTGGTTATTCATGTTTGATGTTGTTTTGCTTGTGTTTGGATGTACCCCTCTTCAGAATTATCAGTAAATGTCCTTGTGGATTATTATTCTTCGTCGTGCACTTTGTATTACGCCAGCACCAATGACAGAATAACTGGCCAGGAAAAATGTAAGCAGCGTTTTTCCCCGCATTTTGTGTTTTCAATGTTTTGAAAGTTTTCTTTTATTTTATGGACGATCCTGCCATTCTCGTCCTCCTGCTGTCCTGCGTCCTCTCTCGAGGACCACACAAGAGACTTTGTGGACCTTGCCAAATTAACACACTACCCGGACAACTGTCTCACCATGGCATGTGGACATGCCTCCTCTTCTCCCATCTTCTGAACTCTCTGCCTGTCCAGTTACGTCCAAGGAGGCCATTTATGAACTGTCAGTCTGCTCTATTACGACCATGGAGGTCGTTCCCCTGTCCCTAGTGCTCCCTGTGTTGTAAGTCGCGCTTTGGTGTGAGTGGGCTCCTCCCTCCATCTGATCTGCCCTGGCTCCTCCTGATTCTGTTGTTCCTAAAGCACCACCTCCCGTCAGAGAGTAATCTTGCATTTTTATTCAGCACGTCTGCTGCTTTTGTTCAGATCGAGAAAATCTGACCAAACTTTTACGCAGCAAACGTGTGGTGTTGTAAAACTTAAATGGTTGATGGAAAATAAGCTATTGTGTGTTCTAAAAATCTAAACCATTTGGACAATAAGATATCTAGATTCATGTATTTTGAGGTGCCCAAGATAATAATACCATTCATTTTCATTACTGCAGCAACCGCCATTTCAACAATATATTTTCAAAATCCATCGCTTACTCTTATCTTGCTCACTTTCTTTTCTATTTTTCCACTTCTCTGCACCACTTTGATCGTGCCACATTTTAATTTCCAGACATTAACACACGCGAATGACACACAGAAACTTTATCAAAGTTATTATTACCAAGCATTATTGTCTGAACCCTGACATAGCAGGACCTATGCGACTGCTTATATCGCTTACTAGGCAGGGCCAGTACATTTGTAAAGGACAAATGAAGAAAACTTTGAAAAACAACAGCTGCCGAACAGGGATGGTGCATTATTTTAAGCCTCAATTTCTGGGCATCGACTCTGGGCTTTAAAAAATATGGTTCACCATCTGGCTTTAATCAAACACAAGACCTCTGAAACACCTTGTCCCTGACAATTTTTATTAAACATATACGGTGCTGCGTCCCAGAGTGGTTTACAGTAGAGGTAATGAGGGCAATCTGCTTCAGTGACGCACACATCATATCATCACTCGACAGAAAGTGACCCTGCTGTGCCTACAGCTGCTCAGAGTGATGTGGACATTTCTGTGTCAGTACTGTGTGAGTAATTAAATTACACTGCAAATATCACCAGTGAAATTCGTGATATTACAGACTGACATATTCATAGTAGCCAATACCAGTGTTATATGTTTAATTGACTCTTTTGGTCTTGAAAAACCCATGCTCATGATATTATGATTCTGTGGCATAAACAGAATCTGGCATTTTTAAAGGAATGGTTTTGGTTCAATACATATTCATCTCTATTGACAGCATCTTTAGCAGTATGTCAAACGTATCCTGTGCCATCAAATTATGTATTTGTTTATTTAAATAATAAGTGCAGTTACAGTAAGGTACTTACAATAGGTGTAAACAGTGTCTGGTTATAAAGGCAGTATTTGGCGCAGACATGATACATATGGTGAGTGTCAGGGTCTGGCGTCTGGTGTTCTCCCTCTCACCACCAGAGGTCGCCACTTCCCATCCTCCCGGACTCCGTTACCTTGACTCCACACACCTGTGCACACACTCACTCACACACAGCTGTTGCCCATCCTGAGGGCTATTTATACGCCTTCCCCACGCCTCTCTGGGCGGATTATTAATTGTTAGTAGTAGCCTGCTCACAGTTCTCCCGAGGAGGCCATCCCAGGGTCGTCAGAGACCTCGTCTGCTGCACCCAGTACCTCACGCCCGTTCCTGGAGCATCGCGGGCTGGTACGCAGCGTGCAGGA
>NW_015625397.1:81704-83338 GCF_001515625.1 Sinocyclocheilus rhinocerous
CCGCTCTCAGTTCCCCCGAAGCGGCGGTGCCCGCTCATGAGGTTCTCGAAGCGGCGGTGCCCACTCACAAGGCTCCAGAAGTGGCGGTGCCCGCTCTCAGTTCCCCTGAGGCGGCGGCGTCCGGTCTCAGTTCCCCCGAGGAGGCGGCGTCCGCTCTCAGTTCCCCCGAGGCGGCGGTGGCCGCTCTCAGTTCCCCCGAAGCGGCGGTGTCCGCCGAGGTGGCAGTGTCCGCTCACAAGGCTTCGGAAGCGGCGGTGGCCGCTCACAGTTCCCCCAAGGCGGCAGTGCCCGCTCGCAGTTACCCCAAGGCGGCGGTGTCCGCTCACAAGGCTCCGGAAGCGGCGGTGGCCGCTCTCAGTTCCCCCGAGGCGGCGGTGCCCGCTCACGATGGTGGCCGCTGGTTCTGCCCTGGGTGCCCATTCCACCGGCTCTGCCCCAGTCCCCAGGTCCCCCGCTACCACACGGACCTGGGCCCCCCATTCCTCCCCCTACTCCATCCCTGCTCGGCCGTTCCCCTGGGTGGGCGCTCTGGAATGTCTGGAAGCCGTTCCTTAGAGGAGGGGTCCTGTCAGGGTCTGGCGTCTGGTGTTCTCCCTCTCACCACCAGAGGTCGCCACTTCCCATCCTCCCGGACTCCGTTACCTTGACTCCACACACCTGTGCACACACTCACTCACACACAGCTGTTGCCCATCCTGAGGGCTATTTATACGCCTTCCCCACGCCTCTCTGGGCGGATTATTAATTGTTAGTAGTTGTGTTACTAGTTGTACTACGAGTTGTATTAAGTGTTGTTACGGGACTGATGCAAGCTCTACGTGGCCGTATTGCATCAGAGTCCATTTTCTGTTTCGAGCCTTTGTCAGATTCTTATATCTGTTTGTGTTTCTGTTTTGAGTTTTACTTTGTTTTCCCCGGCTGTTGAAATAAACCTGCACTTGGACCCAGACCCCTGTTTACACGGTGTGTTTCCTAACCACGCCGTGACAGTGAGTGGGGTATTGTGCCATTTTTTATTTTTTTTTATGATCACGCTTGCAAAGCTGGTTTTGTTTCTCGATTTGTTTCTGTGCCAATTATGTTTAACATTCACCTTATTTGTCAAAGATGACTTACAGCAGTGTACCGTGCTAAACACAATCAGTGTAAATTCATCGTTTTGGTCTTATAAATCTTTATGGATCAATTCAGACAGCCTCAAGACAATGAGTTTTCAGTTTGCTTTCAACACCTACTAAGTGTCCTATGTGTTTTGTTCATTAAGAGTATTTCATCTTTACCTTAGCACCATGACATTATCATTATTGAAATAATTGTGTGCTTTATTTGAGTAGCACTGTTTATGTGATACAGAATATCAATTTAAACTTCTGATATAAGGTTACACGGCATGTGAGTACTAAACTAAGTTCTCTTTCATGACTTATTGTGCTTAAACCATCAAATACACACAGATTTATGTTAAAAACACTCTGTGTTCTGATGTTATTCTGTCATGTGTTATTTAACCACGTGTTACACTGTGTACCTGGATGATACACAATGATGATCATTGATACAAATGCATGATCTATTTTGATGCACAACAAACACTCAATCAATATAATTTATACAGTGGGTATAGAAAAGACCCC
>NW_015625397.1:83355-84167 GCF_001515625.1 Sinocyclocheilus rhinocerous
ACAGTGGGTATAGAAAAGAATCACCCCCCTTTAAAATAATCACATTTTGTTGCATTGCAGCCTGAAATGAAGACACAGTTTTTGTTTTATCCAGCTGTATTTACTCAGTGCATATTTGTTTTATCCAGCTGTATTTACTCAGTGCATATTATAACATCTAAGTGAAAGATATAACATGTCAGAATAAATAAAATAAATAAATATACCCCCCTCCTAAAAATGACTTGTAAACTCAATCAGGTGTAGCTAATCACATTCTCAATGGCACACAAATCCATTTGACTTTCAACTGTGATCAATTGTGATCATTTTGATTAGTTCAGCATGAAAAGAGCTTTCCTGGAGCATTCCAGTCCTTGGTAGTGCAACTGAAGCAAACAATCAACTATGGGTGGCAAGGCACTGTCAAAAGATCTCCGGGATAAAGTTGTGGACAGGCACAAGTCAGGAGATGGAGACAATTTATAAGGCTTTATCAATGCCTAGAAAGACTGTGAAATCTATTATTATGAAATGGAAGGTATTTGGTACAACACAGACCCTCCCTGGTTCAGGGCATCACTCCAAACTGGATGCAAGAGCCAGTAGGAAACTGGCCAGAGGGGCTACCAAGAGGCTACAGCAACTCTGGAACAGTTGCAGAAATGTATTACAAAGAGTGGTCATTTGTGTGCATGTGACAACAATTTCACAAATTCTCCACAAATGTGGCTTGTATGGGAGGGCTGCAAAAAAAAAAGTCACTCCTCAAGAAAGGTCACATGCATTCATGACTGAGCTTTGCCAAAACGCACCTTGAAGATTCTGAGGCA
>NW_015625397.1:84185-97533 GCF_001515625.1 Sinocyclocheilus rhinocerous
TGAACATTTGGGTGGCATTATGCAAATATTTCCATATAGTGAGGTAGATATGTGGGGGCGTGTTAGAATGAGCCGTTTTAGGGGGGCGTGGCAGAGTCTTAACTTTGATAAAGAATATCTCTTTGGTTTTGAGACTTTAGTCTTTGCAACTTCAGGGATCTTATCTATGCACAATCAGCTTGTAACACTCCAAAGAGAAAGGAAAACTTGAAATCGCATCATATGACCCCTTTAATGTGTAACTTATAACATTCAAAACTGTGTCCGTCTTCATTGCAGGCTGCAACGCAACAACATTTGATTATTTTAAAGGGGGGTGATTCATTTCTATAATCACTGTAAGTCACAAAGTTTCATAAACAATTATATTCTTAATTGGGCTTTAATTAGAGGCACTTTTTATAAAAATAAGGTGGAATAAATATTGGATCATGGCCTTGATTAACTTTTGCTAACTAGATGTTGGTTTAACGTTGGTGTGGATGCTTGATATTATGTGAGACAGTAACATTTTGTTTTAAAAATATGAATTCAATAGTGATTAACAGTCAAATCCAGGAAAATATTAGGAATGGAGGATGTGATTAATAAAGTAAAGTTTTCCTGAATTTTGAGTGTTAATCACTATTGAATTCTTGTTACAAAATAAAAAGATTTATTCACCAAAATAAGACAACATAGGAGACAAAAGAGTGTGATGTAAAACATCCTTGTTGAACCTGCTGTATAGAAATTTGACACATAATAAAGCTATTCTAAGACCATATGTTAAAAAAGGCATTTCTAAATTTGATTCTGGCATTTGTTTCATGACATTACCATTGAAAAGTTTGGGTTTACTGTGATTTTTTATGTATTTTTTTTTTACGCATTTACATTTCAACTGTATCCAAATTATGAATTCATAAGTTCAAAATTCATGTGTTTTGAAGCATATTTAAATAATACTAATTTACACAATTGGTTCAAATACTGTTTTTTAAAAGTCTATGTTCCACATCAGCCACTTCAGATGCTGCCTTAGAAGGTAACTCCGTATATAGAGAGTAGAAAGGAAGGAAACTTACTATTTTGGAACGGAGTGTCTGAGAGCTACAGAGATGACAAGAGTTTATCCTTCTTGTTTTCTAATGTCTGCATGTCAAAGCACACTGTGGTGAAAAAAGTACACAGTCAGCTGTTTTGAGCCCATTTGAAACTATAACAATAGCATCTGCTCTGCGGGTGCATTTCATTGATCATTTCTGACAAGGTCTTTAGCCGCTAACCGTTTTAATGATTACAAACAATGTTGCTACAAAAAGCTTTTTTTCACATTATATGCTATAAAATCTGATTGACTCTCTGAGGCGTGTTAATAAATAGTGTAATTGCAGCCGTAATATCTGACAATGACAGTATTCAGTGTCTGTGCTTTATGTGTATGGCAAAATGAATGTCTTATTCTTGGCAGATTCTTGCGTCTATTTCTAGATTAAAAAGTAGTGGAGCATGAATATCCATTATATTCTTACATTTTACATTAAAAAGGCTAGATAAGCTAAATCTTCATTGGTCCAAAGTATATTGCTCTGTCTTACTAGCTCATGTTATTCTCATGAATGTGTGTTTAAAATCCAGTAATAGTGTAAATGTACCTAACCAGAAAACAGGAGAGTGTTTAGAAATTAAACATGTTGTAAGAAGAGAGGGAAAAACAAGCTTGATTCATTGTAAAACTCATAAGCTGCAGTTTATTTACTTATTTCTTTTTTTCTTTTTTTCTCTAGGCTTAATTTGAGGATAGAAGTAAAGGCCTTTTTAAGCTTCTTAAGTCAGCTTGGCAGCCATCTTGGTAATGAATCCTGGCTATTTATACAGTAAGTGCAGCTTCTGTTTATTTCAACAAGGAACGACCAAACAGATCCCCATTTATCTCAGACAAAAATTATCATAATATTTATTATAATTTATGATTTTCTGGGTTGTTCAGAATTGTCACAATGCCTCAGTTGTAAATGTAATTACATTGAAAGGCTGAACATCATTTCCCATAACCATCATGTTGTATTTAATGTGAAAATCTACAATATTTTAATTTTGTCAGGATGTTATCTTTATAACATTAATAACCTAAATCTTTTTTTAATGTCCCATAAATTCATACGTGTTTTACAAAATCTGCAGTAGTTTAATGGCACAAAATGTTTCCTCAGGCCTAATGGTTTATTTAGCAATTAGCTTCCATTTACATACATATATTGTATGTGAGATAAAGAATGAAACCTGGATGAGTACCAGCACTCATTTAGCAGCAGCAGACTTGAGAACGGGCCTATGTGGGCTTTCTTTTCTTTGTTTATGGACATGATGCCAAATTGTACTCAGTAGCTTTGAATGTATTATATCAATATTATATTTAATCATGCAATCCAAGTAGTGATATTTTAGTATTTTATATGCTATTATAGTATGTATTTACTATTTTGAATTAGCTTTAATATTTTAATATTTCAATTTTCATTTTAATTTAAATATGATCAGTTTTATTGTTTTGTGCTTTTGTAACTGTTTTTTTATATGCTATAATGCAAAATATTCTATAATGCATATTTTTTCAGATTTTTAGCTATAATATATACTTTTTTTTCAGATTTGGTTTAGTAGTTTCAGTACTTAAACTAAATCGTATTTATATTAGTTGCCAAGGGAACATTTCAAATTTGTATTTAAGCTTTTTTTTTTTTTTTCAGCTTTATTTCAATTAATGAAAATAGTTTTTAATGGTATTAGTTTTACTTAACCATAACAATGCAACTGTACAAATCCTGACAATATTTTGAGAAGTTTCATTTTAAATTTCTGAAGTAATGAATGTAAGACTTGAAGAGCCTCATACTCAAGACACTTGATCTTCTGAGATACGGACAATGCAAACCATGCATTAACATACAGACATCTGTTTCCAAATCTCACTGAGAGAAGATGCGGGAACATTCCTTTCTCACATTTGTTCCACATTTGTTCCTTGTCTATTAAAGGTTTGACTCAGCTCATTCAGAATGGTCAATAGCAAAATAGTGTGGCATCATGTTTGGTATCATTAGAATTGTCTCAGTGTGACTGCTACAATAGTCGCAATCTTACAAGAAGTAGACTAAAAGGTAAAACAGATCCTAAGAGCCTATAGATATGTTGCTTACTGTAGAGGGTGTGTCCTTTCCCAGTGTATTTCATGCAAATTACCATCTCAAAAGGTGTAAACTCTCCACGTCTAGGACTTGATTAATGCAAATTCCAAATGTGTGTTCCTGTCTCCATTTGGAGGATGCTTGCTTGTTTTGATCTAAGTACTTAAGGAAATGTTTCAAGAAGATCGGGGCACTTCTGTAGCCAGATGAGCCCGTAGTGTGGAGTGTGTCCATATATGGGGCAGTCGTGGCCTAATGGTTAGAGAATTGGACTTGTAACCCGGGTTCGAGTCTCAGGTCCGGCAGGAATTGTCGGTGGGGGGAGTGAATAACCATCACTCTCTTCCACCCTCAATACCATGACTGAGGTGAGACCCTTGAGCAAGGCACCGAACCCCCAACTGCTCCCTGGGTGCTGCAGCAATATGGCTGTGCGTGTGCACTTGGATGGGTTAAATGCAGAGCACAAATTCCAAGTATGGGTCAACATACTTGGCTGCATGTCACTGCAGCATTGCACTTTATACTCCATACTATTTTTTTTTTTTTTCTGAGGTCCAGTATTCATCTTTTATTCTTAGATTTATCTTTGAGAATTTGATGTATTGTACTGATTATCTCCGAATTGACTATCATAATTGGCATGATGCATTTTTACCTGACTAATAATAAATTGTCACATTTGATATTTTTCTGACTTACTCTGAAATTATTTTCTCAAGTAGATTAAGTGAAGGCATATGTTTCCACAAATCTGCATCCAGGGTTAAGTATATACTAGATCTAGATGGAGCATGGGGTATATCAGGTCTAGAAAAAATACTAGTGGCGTACTAGTAAGGATGGTTCGGCGTACTTCATAGTACTAGTCATAACCTCTGGCTATTGTCTCAGCTTTATTCAAGTTGTTATATAGTTAGATTAACTATAGGGGGCTAGATTAAAAAAATACTAATGAAGTATTAGCAAACATGAGGCGGCATATTTCATAGTACTAGCCATAACCATAGCCATAGTATTGTTTGAGCTTTGACTAAGTTGTTTCATAGGCAACTACAGGGGGCTAAACAGAACCACTATTTAAAGAATGGCAAGCATGAGGGGGCCTTTTAAATAGTAGCCTTAACCTCTGGCTAATGATCAGACTGGCGAGTTTGTGACCATGAGGTCCACGTAAAGCGGCTGACACGAGACACTCTGAGCGACATTGAGCGATTCTTAATGAACGAGTGCTGAAATTCACAGCTGTCTCTTTGCCTCATTAGTAGGTATTACATATGGAGTTTGCGTTATTGCTCTGGGTGCTGCTATTAAAGGTTTGACGAGATTTACAACCAGCATTTGTTCTTCACTTTAATTTAGTATCGAGACTAATTTGTAAAAGATCTCTGAGGTCCCATGGTTTCTGAGCACCTGTTAACCTGCAATGGAGATTTGTGTTTCAAATAGGACAAATCTTTTGCTTGCCGATTATTAATGCCCGCTCAGCAACGATACTGTATATTTTTTACTGTATATTTTTAGCATCAGTTTCACTTTCTTTATATCAAATGATATATGGACTTTCTGAACAACATTAATATATTAAAGCTTCATGGACCATTGTGTTTTCAGTTATACTTGGATTTAATGTTAAAACATCCACTTTGATAATTCATGGACCCATATAAGGATCAGCTAGAGAGAGAGAGAGAAACTTATCAAGTGAGCTCTCTGGTCATAAAGTGTTAAAAGGTAAAAATCTGGTTTCTTTCTACTTTGGGATGTACTTCTACTTCTGCAATGTTATATGCTTAATCTAAAATTATTCTAAACAACAATTTTCTAATTATGGTGTAATTTTAAATAATGAGTATTACTTTTACAGTGGCGCACTTAATGTCCAAATGTCATTTCAAACATCAAACCAAGTGTCATTTAAAGGAACACTCCACTATTTTTGAAAATAGGCTCATTTTCCAACTCCCCTAGAGTTAAAAAGTTGAGTTTTACTGTTTTCGAATCCATTCAGCCGATCTCCGGGTCTGGCGGTAGCACTTGTAGCTTAGCTTAGCATAGATCATTGAATCTGATTGGACCGTTAGCATCTCGCTCAAAAATGACCAAAGAGTTTCTATATTTTTCCTATTTAAAACTTTTTTTGAAAGCTTCAAATCCCATCCATTGCAATCTTTAGTTTTGGGTGAACCATTCCTTTTATTTGTGGTTGAAGCCAACATTATCACAATATCAGTCTTTGGGCTCTATTTTAACGATCTAAGCGCATGGTCTAAAGCACACGGTGCAGGTGCACTCAGGGCGTGTCCGAATCCACTTTTGCTAGATTAACGACGGGAAAACGGTCGGCGCATGGTCTAAACGGGTTGTCCCTATTCTCTTAATGAGTAATGGGTGTTTTTTGGGCTTAACGTGCAATAAACCAATCAGAGTCTCATCCCCTTTAAAAGCCAGTTGCGCTCGCGCCATGGCGGAATTAAATTTTTTAATTTTAAAAATGTTTGTGTGCTGCTGTGCATCCATGTGTGTGTAATAAGCAAAGTGTACGCGCGTTGTGCACCCGCCTATAGGCGCATATTACTAATGCGCTCTTTAAATAACAAAGAAAAAATATTGCGCCAGACTTTAGACAAGGTTTGAGTTGATCTATGGTGCAGTCTATTTTCAGTTCCTCAAAATAGCAACGCGCCAATAATGCGCCTGAACACACCTCTTTTTTAGACCAGCACGGCCATGGGCGCACAAATTCCAGGGAATCCTGCACGATGCAGAAGGGCAGTGAGCGCATCTCCTGTCTGGGGAACACCCACACAGAGACTGTGCACTCACTGAGACAGAATGCGTTCACTGAGAGCATGAGTCTCGCTTTTCTCCGCTCGTGGTCCGCCTTCTATGAAGGCAGCTCTGCTCTCCCGTTTCTACTCTCTCTGCAAAGCTTGGAGAAAGGAACAACTGAGACACGGAGCTGAGAATCCAGGTTTGAGTGATCCCATGCTGGCACAGAGCCCGCGTGCTCGCTCTCCCCACAGCACTCTGATTCGCCAGTGTGTTTACACGTGAGAATCAGAGCCCCTCGTTGATTTGAGCTGCTCTATCTTAGGCGGATCGGAGCAGAAAGCTGTCACCTCTTATCGCTGACAGCTTTGCGTGTGTGTGCGTTGCTGAAGATGCACTCACACAGACTGGCTGCTTTCACCGAAAGCCAGAGTCTGTCCCTGATTCGCTCGTGGATCCTCTTCTACGAAGGCAGTCCCGCCTCCCCTGCTCTCATGTTTCTCTTCTCCCAGTCACCTCGGAGAAAGAAAGTTTAAACTCGTGGGGCTGAGTGATCAGGCTTGAGTGATTTTCACGCCGTCACACATCCCGCATGCTCAATTTGATCTGCCAGCATGTGTTAACACGTGAAGATTAGCGCCCCTCATTACATCGAGCAGCTCAATCCTTCTAGGGGGATCGGAGGAGAATGCTGCGCTAAGGAGGCCCCGCCTCCCCTGCTCTCATGTTTCTCTTCTCCCAATCACCTCGGAGAAAGAAACTTTAAAGAAACTTTAAATGTCTGACTGGATTTTGGAGATAATACAATGAGGTCATATACTTCAATTCGCTCGAAGACCCCCGTGATTCAGCGGCGTCGTTCCCACCTTAGTGCAGAGCACGGACGCTCACGTCCTGCGCTCCGAGGTGATGAATTTACTGGCAGAAGGAGCTGTAGAGACGGTTCCGCCAGCTCAGGGCGAGTCAGGCTTCTACAGCCATCACTTCCTCATCCCCAAAAAGGATGGCGGCCTAAGGCCCATCTTCAATCTCAGGCACCTGAATCGCACCCTCATGAGACGGCCATTCAGAATGATTACATTGAAACAGATCCTCTTGCAAGTATGCCCAGGGGACTGGTTCTTTTCGCTGGATCTGAAAGATGCTTACTTTCACATCCAGATAGTCCCCCACCACAGGCGATTCTTGAGATTCGCCTTCGAGGGAGTGGTTTATCAATACATGGTCCTTCCCTTTGGACTGTCCCTGGCTCCACGCACTTTCTCGAAGTGAGGCAGAAGGGAATCCATATTCTTAATTACCTCGACAACTGGCTTATTCTGACCTGGTCGGAGGCGGAGTCACTATCTCACAGAGCCCTCCTCCTCAGCCACTTGGAATGCCTGGGGCTCAGGGTCAATTTTGCCAAGACTGCACTGTCCCCCAGCCAACGAGTATCGTTCCTGGGAACAGTGTTCGACTCAACCCAAATGAGAGCGGTGGTCGCGACAGAGTGTGGTCATGGTCATACAGCAGCTCGTGGCTTCCTTCAAGGCCGGTGCCTCTCACCCCCTCAAGGGGTTTCAAAGATGCTGGGCCTTATGGCCGCAGCATCTCCAGTGCTACAGTTGGGCCTGCTTCGTATGCGTCCCCTTCAGTACTAGCTGAACCCGTGGTTTCCATCCCATTCGTGGCATCATGGACTCCTACTTATCAAGGTAGACCAGGCCTGTGTAACAGCCCTGACCCCTTGGAAGAATGCTCAGTGGATAGAACAGGGCATCCCCCTGGGAATGGTCTGCAGGAGAAAGGTGCTAGCGTCAGATGCTTCCAACGCAGGTTGTGCAGCTCTGTGCAAAGGAAAACAGGCTTTCGGCCACTGGTCGGAAGCGGAGGACGGTCTTCACATCAACTGCCTCGAAATGCTGGCGGTATGTCTGGCCTGTCAAACCTTTCTACCCGACCTGAGGGGACACTACGTTTTGGTCCGCTCGGACAGCATGACTGTGGTGTCCTACATAAATCGCCAGGGAGGGCTTTCCTCGAGACGCCTCTTTGTGCTGGTAGGGCATCTCCTAGAATGGGCTCAGCTCAACCTGCGCTCGCTGAGAGCATTGCACGTTCCGGGCAAACTGAACCAACGAGTGGACATGTTGTCATGAAGCAAAGTCCCCTCAGAAGAGTGGATGCTTCATCCGCAGACGGTTAAAAAAAAATAAATTGGAAGGTCTTTGGCAGGGTGGAAGTGGACCTCTTCGCCTCAAAAGACAACTCTTATTACCCAATCTATTATTACAAGGACGCGTTGGCCCACGATTGGCCTAACCTCCTTCTCTATGCTTTTCCCCCCAATCTGTCTGATCCCGCAGGTAATCAGACGAATCAGGGAACAAGAACGCAAGGTTCTCCTGGTGGCCTCGTTCTGGAGAAACCAGCATTGGTTGTCAGAGCTGTCGCAGCTGCTCGTAGCAGCCCCATGGCCCATTCCCCTGAGACGGGATCTCCTCGCTCAGGCGAACAGGACGATATGGCACCCCCAGCCTGAGCTGTGGGCTCTGCATCTTTGGCCACTCGACGGGAGCCTGCAAGCCTCCCAGAATGTGTTCTAAACACCATTTCTCAGGCTAGAGCTCCGTCTACAAAGCGCCTCTACGCCCTCAAATGGTCGGTGTTCACCCGCGGCGAAGACCTGTCAGTCTTTGACGTATCGGTGCTATTGTCCTTTCAGCAGGAGCTGTTGGATAAGGGGCGCTCCCCATCCACGCTCAAGGTCTATGTAGCAGCTATACCGGCTTATCATGCCCCTATAGCAGGCCAGTCGGTGGGCAGGAATAACCTTGTTGTCCGTTTTCTGAGGGGGGCTAGGAGGCTGAATCCACCCCGTCCCCTCACTATCCCTATGTGGGACCTGCCCACTGTTCTGAGGGCCCTGAAAGGCCCACCCTTTGAGCCGCTGCAGTCTGTTGACCTTTGGTCCCTGTTGTTGAAAATCACTCAGCTGCTGGCAGTAGCATCGGTCAAACGAATGGGAGATTTACAGGCGATCTCTGTGAGCCCTACCTGCCTGGAGTTCGGGCCTGGCGACTCTAAGGTTGTCCTGAAACCGATGCATGGTTATATACATAAGGTGCTCTCTACTCCGTTCAGGACACAGGTCATTACACTCTGTGCGCTTCCTCCCTCAGAAGAGGACCAGGAATTGAACTTACTTGCCCAGTCAGGGAGCTGAAAGTTTACATCGAGCGTTCCGCCCAGTTTAGGCAGTCTGAACAGCTCTTTGTTTGCTTCGGTGGCCGCGCTAAAGGGCATCCGGTCACGAAGCAGATATTTTCTAAGTGGATAATTGACGATATTATGCTAGCTTACTCTTCCTTGGGCCTGCAATGCCCCATTGGAGTACGAGCCCATTCAACTAGAGGCGTCACCTCTTCTTGGGCATGGTCTAGCGGAGTGTCCATTGCAGAAATTTGTGCGGCGGCCGGTTGGGCCTTGCCGTCCACATTTGCTAGGTTTTACAACCTGGACGTCCCTGCCTTAGGGTTATTTCTGCATAACTGACACGCACTTGCTTACGCATCACCACTCTGAGCAGGAGTTTGGCCGTAACACGATCAAACATATTAGAGGATTTACTTGTGCACTCTCGGCCCTCATGGGTGCCGGGGCTGTGCAAGTTTCCTGGAACGATCACACAGGCCAGGCGTAACCTCTGTGAGCTTAAACCCGTTCGCCTTGGGAGATGTTTGCTATTCTTGTCCCCTTGGGCCCTGAAGTGCCAAGGGCAAGGATACACATGTAGTCGTTCCTCTGCCAATAGCACGGTGTGATTATACTGGTTCCCATAGCGTCTTAGCAGATGCAGTACCAGTGAAGTATCGATAGGGAACTTACTCGGTTACAAATGTATCCTCTGTTACATGAGATACGGGAACGAGTACTGTGTTGCTAGCCGTGCTATGCAGCTGCACGACTCAGTCGTCGCTTCAGTCGAAGTAACCTGAATCCTATGGTGAAGCGGCTGCTTATGTAGCCAGATGGCCCCGCCCATTCTGGCGGGCTTAGGCAGGCTTTGTGGCCATAGGTTCGTGCAGCACCGCTGCCGAGCCATTGGTTCGTTTTTAAAGTATACTGCACGAACCAATGGCTGTGCAATTACACTGCATTATTAATTCAAAAAGGCTTCAGTTTAGGAGAAAAAATTACCTTTTCCCATAGCGTCTTAGCAGACACAGTACTCATTCCCGTATCTCAGGGAACCAAGGTTACGTTTGTAACCGAGTACGTTAGTGCATGTGAGGGAGGGGAAAAAAAGAAAGAAAGAAAGAAATATTTCCTTTTTAGTTTTTTTGGAGATGTGGAATGGTTTAACATTTTACAGCTACACGCTTTCCCATATTCCTACAGTATTCCTTTATCAACAAGAAGTATAAAACTGAAACTAATGATCATACTTATTTGGCAACAGGCACTCAGAAGCCCAATCTGTCTGTGTCTGTTATCTCCAGCTCAATAACAGGAACACGCTCTGAAACAGTCATGTCTTTGATCAATATGTAGCCAGCAAGATGGATGTAATATTTTCTGTTTATCACTCAGAGCAGGAAACACCAATATATATATATACTGCCTCGCACAGTGGCTTCAGGCCACACAGAGCACTTAATGCACTGATCAATTATAATTATTTTTATTCTCTTTTGTGACGTGCACTGTTATTGTTCACTTATTGCCTCGCATCAGGAGAATTCTGGAGTGATGCTCTTCATATTGATATTAGTATTGTCGGTGGTGCTCAAAAACCCTTCACTATGCTAACAGACGTGACAGTTTGCTCTAAACATGTCATTAACATTACTATCATGCTATTTTAGTCTGATAAACCTGCTTCTATCCTGTAGGAAACAAAAGAAAATCACAAATTAATGAGATGTGTTTTATGCCTCACTTGTTTCCCTGGACAGCAATGCAAGTAAATAGAGAGAAAATAGAGTCTCTTCCATGATACCAAAGTCTGCAATATTGTATATAATCTCAAATCTCACAGATATCCCGTGAAAATTTCCAAAGTGCAAATGATCTGATTTAAAAAATTAACTTAAATGATTTTAGCAAATGGCTGCAATATAACAAAGAGTGAAAAATTTAAGGGGGTCTGAATACTTTCCGTACCCACTGTATATATATATTGATTGATTGATTGACTGTTTTATATATGTTTTCAGTTTTCATTTCAGTGTTATTTTAATAATTATTATTATTATATTTTTATGGATTTATTTTACTTCTCTTATAGTTTTAGTAATTTAGTACTTCGGTTTTATTCAAATTTATTATATTCTATTTTTAACAAACTTTTTGTTTTTATAGTTTGAAAGTATTCTGACCCTTAACTCAATTATAAAAGCTCTCATATTTTTAGTAGGTTGTGCAGGTTTGTCATATGATGTGCACTGCAAATTTCAAACAGTGCCACACACTCCCAATGAGACTGAGCTCAGGGCTGTGACTGGGCTGTTGTTGGGCATCTGCCCCGTTTTGTTCTCGAGCTGTTAGAATGTTAATTTGACATTGCACATCATTGTCCTACTGAGCAACGAACTCAATGAGAGAAAACGTTGTTTTACGAGACTGAAATGCATTCTTGCAATATTTGATTTCTTTGTATTTTATTGACCCCTTCAACTATTTGAATTAATGCCCAAGTCTACAGTTTGATGCCTGCATGTTTTTTTTGCTATGTTTTTGGAAATGTAGGCAGTGTTAGATTTATTTTATGAATGCTGGCTCAACCAAAACAATTATTCCTCACATTGCATTTTGGGATTTCTAAAGTTCTTATTGTCTTATTATGTACAATCTGCTATATATATATATATTATTTTCACTGATATCACATATAGGCCATGCACTATTAGTTAATTTTAATAAAGAGCCAAATAGCTTTTTATGCATTAATTTTATTATGCATCATTTTTTGTACTGAACATACACAATATAATCGCTTCCCAAAGGATAAAATCAAGCCTTGCATTTTTCCACACTGAATTTCCCATTTCATTTGTATCACATTATGGAAATACAATCAGTTGCAACACTGTTTTATGTAGACTTTAACAGCTTATTTTCCTAAACAGGCTTAGTTTAATGTGGTTGATGGTGCACTTTTATTCTGTTTTCAAATATGCAGCTCCTTCAAAATGTCCGTTTGCTTCTCGGTAGCTTCTTTTCACAACTCTCCTGTGCTTTTATATTTTTCTTATAAGGGTGGTTTAATGTGGCCTGTACTTTTTTTATAATTAAACCAACAGCACCCGCGAGGACATTCAAACAACAGGATATTGTCTTTCCACCTGTTTCCCATGTATAGTATGTATATGTATTTATTTTACTTCAACTTTTTTTTTTTTGGAATCTTCCTTTTCTTGTCTCAGTTTTCAGATTTGTCCTTCAGATTCATGAATAATGAGCATATTTATCTAGAAAATATGCTAGTTATTTTTATATAGTTAAAAAGTAGAGGCAAATTGCATGGCGCTTGTGACCTCGTTAAAATTCATCAGTGTAAACAGAACTTCTGATTTACAGGGACTGAATACTGGTGTACACACACACACACCATTATCTGTCTATTACATATTGCTTATAAATATGGGAGACTGTTGCAAGTTGCCACACTTTTTACTTCAAAAGTTCACCTAAAGTTGAAAATTTGATGAAAATGTACTCACTCTCACCCTTTGTTTATTGATCAGACCAGATTAGTAGAAATGTAGCATTACATCACTTGCTCACTAATGGATCCTCTGCAGTGAATGGGTGCCATCAGAATGAGAGTCCAAACAGCTGATAAAAACATTAGGGGCAAGCAGGCTCTGGTCTAGTCTTCCTAACAGACGACATGGGTCTGAGAGCCATCGTTTTCAATAGGAGACTTCAGCTATGAGAGTCCTGATGCTGTGGCTCAGGACCTCCTCAGTGCCCTCAGGAGATCAGTCTGCCTCTCTTAGTTACCGCCCGGAAACGTAGCGGTGCTAAGAGGCTCGCGACCTACACGTAGGTCTCTTGAGCAGCTAGTACGGTCGTCCCCTGCCGGTCCGCCGCTTCAGGGTACCGAACTAGCCGCTCTGGTTACACCAGAGGACTGATTCCCTTAGTAGACTATTTGGCAGCGTGAAAACTACTGCCAAACGTGTCTCAGTGGGTCCTGCACACTGTAGTGAGAGGCCACAGAATCCAGTTCGGTTCTCCTCTGCCTCAGCCGTCCTACAGCCGGTACTTCATCGTTCCGAGGAAGGATGAAGGGCATCCTTCCTCATCATAGGAAGTTCCTGAGGTTTGCTTTTGGGGGCAAAAGCCTACCAATACCGGTTCTTCCTTTGGCTTTGCACTCTCACCCCACACTTTCACGACTCAACCACATCGATGAT
>NW_015625397.1:97758-97867 GCF_001515625.1 Sinocyclocheilus rhinocerous
TGGCCTGCTGTACATGAGACCCCTACAGTCCCTACAGTGGACCAAGGGGTTCTCCCAGAGGGGAAACCTGCTTCGCATGCTCAAGGTCCCGCGGCGGTGGCGGCGGTGC
>NW_015625397.1:104265-115150 GCF_001515625.1 Sinocyclocheilus rhinocerous
TTCCGAGGAAGGATGAAGGGCATCCTTCCTCATCATAGGAAGTTCCTGAGGTTTGCTTTTGGGGGCAAAAGCCTACCAATACTGGTTCTTCCTTAGGCCATGCACTCTCACCCCACACTTTCATGACTCAACCACATCGACGATTGGTTGATATTAGCTCAATCAGAGTGGATGGCAGTTCGACATCGAGATGTCGTTCTCGCTCACACGAAAAAGCTGGGGTTAAGACTTAACGCTAAGGAAAGTGTGCTTTCTCCAGTACAGAGAACCACTTATCTGGGCGTGGTGTGGGATTCGACCACGATGTAGGCACGTATATCTCCTGCTCGGATCGAGTCGATCCTCGTCGCGAGAGTGAGAGAAGGCCGGTCACTCACTGTCAAGCAGTTCCAGACTGCTGGGTCTGATGGCAGCCGCGTCCAACGTGGTTACTTTTGGCCTGCTGTACATGAGACCCCTACAGTGGTGGCTTAAGACCAAGGGGTTCTCCCAGAGGGGAAACCTGCTTCGCATGCTCAAGGTCCCGCGGCGGTGCCTACGTGCCTTAGACATGTGAAGGAAACCTTGGTTCTTATGTCAGGGCCTGGTGCTGGGAGCTCCTGGTCGCCGCATATGCTAGCGACGGATGCATCTTTCACCGGTTGGGAGCGGTCATGAGTGGCCGCTCGCGTAGCGTTTCGACGCAGCTCGAGTTCCTGAAGGGGAACGTCTCCAGGTTACGTATGTAACCATGGTTCCCCGAAGGGAACGAGACGCTGCGTCTCAGGGCCATACTTCCGCCATCCCTGCCAGCGCTTGCTTCACTCCTAGAAGCTGACGCCGGTTTCACCGCACGTGCTTTTATGCTTCCTGGTCGCTACGTCACCCCGCCCGTGACGTCTCGCCCATCCATTGGACTGATTACACATGTGATTAAAAGCGTGGTCACGCTGGAGGCGTTCCCGTAACGTTTCGACACGCTTAACAGTTTTACATTTCAGTTACTGTGCACGTTAAAAACAATTTATGGTCTGTTCTACGCCCGTGTTTTGTTGCACAGTTGCACAGACACCCGGTAGCAAGTAACAAAACAACATTAAACTCCGGCAAGAAGATAAAGTCCTTTTTGCAAAATCATAGACATGTATTTACAAATCAAGTATAATGGGAACACAGAATGATCTTGGAGAGAGCTTTACCGAGCTGACTGCTGTAACCGAACGCGACCAGGGTTTAATGAACTTTAATGTAAGGACTTAAATATTCATATGTAGCTCACATTAAGCTATCGTATGGCTTCAGAAGTAACACAGAATAATTCGCACAATCGGGAAAAAAAATTTATAAATCTCAGATTTGGATCGGCCCTCTCTGACCGATACCCGATCCGAGAAAAATGGCACTATCGGAGCCGATACCCGATATGAATATCGGATTGGCGCATCCCTAAAATACATCAGAATAATCCACAAGTAATCCTCACGACTTCAGTCCATAAAGTAACATCTTGTGATGCGAAAAGCTGCGTATTTGTGAGAAACAAATCCATCATCAAAATGCTTTGGACTCTCATTCTGACGGCATCTATTCACTGCAGAGGATCCATTGGTGAGCAAGTGTAATGCTACATTTCTCTAAATCTGTTCCGATGAAGAAACAAAATCATCTACATCTTGGATAGCCCAAGAATAAGTACATTTTCAACTATTTTTATTTTGGGGTGAACTATTCCTTTAAGAATAATTTCACATTAAAATAACACATTTCAGTTTCTGTCCTTAGAAATATCAAAGAGAGCTATATTGTAATTTATTATTTATAATTACATAAAATTAAAGAATCGGTTAAGGGTTTACAAACTTTTGCAATGTGCTGCAACTTTAGACAATGGGGCAAGAGTAAGGTGGCACCCTTGGTCATTTACCACTGCATTGTTCTAATCCAGCGGCATGAAAGTGTGATATAATTTCTATTGCACTTCAGAGGCCATTACAGCTTCTAACCCAATAAGGTAATTGACTCAGTGTGCTGGGCTTAGGGGAATATGGCTGCATGCAATTTCCTCAATGAGAGAGAAATGACTGGCTGAAATATCAGCACTGCCTGGCTCAATCGAGCCAACCTCTTGAAGCAGATTGTGGCCTTTTAGTGATGCACTCTTACAAAATGTCCAATTTAATTGATTGTGCTCAGAATTGGTCCTGCAAGTTACACAGTCTTTGCATTCTCTAAGTAGAAATCAAGTTAAATTTGCTAAAATGCTTAAAATGCTAGTTAGGATTGGGGAACTGAACAAATTGGGTAACGAATGTTACATTTTGATTTGTGCCACAGACGTGAATGATGCTCCAAAGAAAAAAAAAAGAAAAAAAAAATATATATATATATGCTACTACTTTTCTAAGGGGTCAAACTTAAAATGTTCTGCCAGATGAGAAAATGGGTATAAACACATTCATACATACATACTGCATAGAAGTAGTTGATTGTATAATAGCCAGTCTATGAGGATACTTGAAATAATAACTGTGTGGAAGTGTTTATTCTGTATTTATTCTAAGGGTCTAATTAAAGGGGTCCTATTATGCTTTTTCACTTTTTCAACTTTAGTTAGTCTGTAATGTTGCTGTTTGAGCATAAAAAGATCTGCAAAGTTACATTTTGACGCGATATTTACACTGAAGCTCACAGGCGGCTATGGTAAGGAGCATGACATTTCCCGACCAGGCGCCAATCGCAACACACACTGGACCAGCTAACCAATCACAGCACATTTCGTATTTCAGAAGGCGGGCCTTCATTTGATACGGGAACTATTCGAGCCATTTATGCCAGACTGGGGAGAGAGGTGTTGTAATAATGTAAAATATGTGAAAAATAATGTGTTTTTCGAACAACCTAATATGAGAGCCTGTTCTAGTACACCAAAGAGCATAATAGGACCCCTTTAAATGCAAGCTTTTACATCTAGAAGAATATGTTTCTTCTTCTTCTTCTTCTTCTTCTTCGCCTTCTTCTTCTACTTCAACAATAATAATAATAATAATAATAATAATAATAATGATAATAATAATTAGAAGTTGATTGTATAATAGCCAGTCTATGAGGACACTTACTTTAACAGGGCCGCAACATCTAAACATCTTCAAACATCTAAATTGGCCAATGTCACTTTTTTAATGTATTATCACTCTCGAAGGCAGCAATTGTGACATAACTGACTAGTTAATGCATAAGCCATTTATTATAGTTTTTTTTTTTTTTCTATAAATTGTAATATGATGTTTAAGTCGATTATAGGGAGAAATTCACCTTTTAATGTCATGCCTGAAACATTCCACATGGGATGCATTGAAAAAAAAAAAATCAATGAAAAGTGTTTTCTCCCTTACTTCCTGAGATGCAGAAGATATTTGTGTCAATGCTGAGACCATCATTCTCCAAGCAAACAGGCATTGATTGCAGCCAAATCTGTCATTTTAATCTCAGGACGGCATATTTTGCAGGTCAAAGTTGCATATAGAAATCAGCACGATGTTGCTTAATGACATTTATTGTACGTAATCACGCACATGCATGCCAGAGATGTTCCTCTGATAGGAAATAAAAATCTGAAGTCACCAGGAACAGGCAAGTTAAAACGTGATAGCAAATTGAATGCTTGTCAACCTCCTCTGAACAATAAATCAATATTAGTTGCGTGCTGTTTGGCATATCTCATATTAAAATTATAAGATTCATAATTCATCCTATCAGTGTCACGGGTGCACACACACGAAGGACGAGGAGACGCTGGAGAATACTTTACACGGACTTTATTTCGGAACCAAGAGAGACGAACACAGGAAGACTATCACAGGAAGACGTATAACATCCGACAGAGCACTAGGGACTGTGAACACTTTATATACACACACAGGAGGAGGGGATGACGAGACACACCTGGGAGCAATGGAAATTAAACCTGGGAAACACCTGGGAAGGAATCAACTTAAATTAGGACAGGAACAGGAAACAAACCAAATAAGGGCATGGGAAGGCACATGGGGAGCAGGACACACACGAAACATGGAACAGAGTCTGACAATCAGCATTTTTTCAATTCCAGGTCATGACCTGAAATCTGCATGTGTCAGATGAAAATTCTGTGGTCCGGGATGTTGCATGTGTCTGGTGGGTTATGATTGATGACCTCAGTTGCCTTGAAGACATCTCACTCTATTGACAGTTGATCACTTTGACTTACCACACACTGTGATTTAACAGATTGACCGTTAGAAATAAGAGCTGACTAACTATTGTGTAACTTCTCTTTGGTTTCATATTAAAGTGTGACTTTAGCTAAATCATGGTATAAAAAATATAACTGTACAGTAACATTAGAATTTTGGTTCTTAACTGCAAAATTATATTATAAAACAAATTGTTTGTCTTTAAACACTGATTGGATGAACCTCTGAATATGTTTTATTATGTTTAATAATATAACATTTAATATTTTATTATAATATGTATTTATTATTATTATTATTATTATTATTATTGTTTAATAATAATAATAATAATAATAATGAAATATAAATATAATAATAATAATAATAATAATAATAATCCCCAAATAGTTTCCCAAAATAGTACTTGCATCTACTCTACTCTTCATTTATAAACAGATTATTGTTGTTTTTGTTAAATGATTATTATTTCAAAAAGAGAAAAAAAAAATGAATTTACTTTATTTTCTTCATCAAAAATCAAATTAGGCATCAAATAATATTTCAAAGTATGTTGTTTTTAAATACACTGAGCACTAGGGTGCATCAAAAAAATTCAAAATTTAGAAAAGTTTTGAAATATGTTTCAGCCCTATATCTAATGCATAATAAACATTGTGGTCAAATTTCAGATTTTAAATTTACCAGGTCAACCACACCCCAAAAAAAATAAAATTATATATAATTTTGCAGCTTAGCATTTGCAATTAAATATATTATAAATAATGTCAATTAAGTTGAGTTTCAACAAAACGTTTAGCATTATTATGCTCAAGCAACATTACCAAACCATCAATACAGTTAGAAGTATATGACTTATTGCATTCTTTGACAGTTAAATAAATAAATAAATATAATTCCATAGTGTGCAACAATGAAAGTGATGAGTAGCCCATACTTGGAATTTGTGTTATGCATTTAACCCATCCAAGTTTGAACATACACCCGGAGCAGTGGGCAACCATTTTTGCTGTGGTGCCCAGAAGCAGTTGGGGGTTGCCTTGCTCATTCATTCATTCATTTTCTTTACTTTTCTTTACTTATTTGCCCACTGTCACTGCCATTTTGTCGTGAATGACGTGCAAAGTGTGGCGTCAAGCAGGGGCGGACTTACCCATTAGGCAAAGGTAGGCGACCGCCTTGGGCCCCCAAAAGCCAAGGGCCCCCTAAAATGCTTTTCATATAGGATATGCGCATTAAGCGCTGACACGCGAACGGTTGCTGTTTAAAGAGGGTACTGAGGGTATTGAGTTGCGGGGTATTTAGGGTGGAAGAGAGAGAGCTGTTCATTCACTCCCCCCACCTACATTTCCTGTCTGTACTGATAATCGAACCCGCGACCTTCAGGTTACAATCCTATTAGGCCACAACTGCCAAGTGCCCTAGTGTAAATGTATAAGCGCTCTTGTATGCAACGTTCTTCTTCCTTAGGTTAATCCTCAGCTTCCGGTGTGCCTCAACCACCTGCAGAATGTTCTGATAATGCTTCTCTGCTGTGGTGTGGACAGTTATGGTCTAACGGCAAGAGAGTTGGATTGTAACCCGAAGGTCATGGGTTCGATTCTCAGTACTGACAGGAAATGTAGGTGGGTGGAGTGAATGAACAGCACTCTCTTCTACCTTAAATATTATTTATCATTTTTAAATGTAACAATTTATTTATTTTCTCAGCAGTTCAGGTTATCCATTGTGAATAAGAAATAGTGTGTGTATTACTAAAAACAACATTTATTGAACACTGCTTCGTTTTACCATATTCTTGTTGCTGCTGTTATATAATGTTAATAATACCCTTTAAACTTGAAAAAGTCACAGTAATTTGTGGCCTCTCATGGCTTATTGATTTATTTCAATATCCGTTCTACCAACAAGTAAGAAGCCGGTGTCATAAACAGCCAGTAACAGAATGACTTCAGTGCTCTGTGTGGGTGGCTGTCACCTCAGAGACTTTAAAGTGCAGCTGACTCATCTTTCAGGCAACTTGGCACTGTCAAAGTCATGGTTACCTTCTGCAGTCTCAATGTTGAGAGTTGCTGAATAGCATTGGTTTAGAGTATCTGAGTAAGAAAAAAAAAAATCCAGACTTAAGGCATCATCATTGAATTTGGCAGATCAGTGCAATTAGTAGAAGTCACAGATGATGGTCTTAAGAGCTGGAGGAAGAGCCCGTCTGGATATTAGATCTAAAGGCATTAATATAATGTAACCACGACTGTCAGGCCACAGAGGATGAAAGGAAATAAATGAGGCATTGATGATAGATGACCTACCTTATGTCAGATTTCATATGTAGTCGTGCTTGTATTAGCAATATTTTAGAGTGATTTCCTGATCTTATTGGACTAAAAAAACTAAAGTTTATTCACTAATTCAAAGAAAAAAAAAGAAAAAAAAAAACTCACTTATGATTTCCTGTGCACCACCAAAATGTGACTCTTGTCTTTGATGATAGCAGTTTTCACATGATTAAGTTGTATTTTGTTGTGTTTATGTTTTTAGTATAGTAAAACCTAAAGTAAAATCTATGATAGTAAAACCTGACATTTTTGACATTGTGAGGACAGGCTAGTGGTCCCCACGAGGGAAATAATAATAATAATAATAATAATAATAATAATAATTAATGTTTATCTGAAAATGTAAAAATGAAAAAAAAAAAAGTTTCTGTTAGGGTTAGGTTTAGGTTTAGTGGATAGAAATACTGATAGGTCAGACGTGAAGTGGATTGCCTGCAACCCCTTTAGACATGATGACTTATTCACAATACAACAGAGCCTCTCTCGTACTGTCACCATTATGTTGTTTTAGTTTCATTATCATGACTTTTAATTTGGCTTCTGTAATTCATGTGTTCCTTGTTTACAGTTTCCCGCTTTTTATTTGTTGTCATGGATGTTCATTAATCATCACAGGTGTTATTCATTAATTCCCTCATTTGCCTTGTATTTATGTTGCTCTGTGTTGCTCTTCAGGGTCAGTTGTTCTTTGTGCTATGCACAGTGTTTTGATTGTGGATTACCTTCTGAATTATTAATTAAACTTTGTATTGTTCTGTTCTAATCTTCATCTTCCTTTGGACTATACGTTACATGCACCTTATTGCTTCTATAAAACGGTTACCAATACAAATATTTAAACCAAAAATTAATGTATTGATATGTTACTTTTTTAAGTAAATTCATTAAATGCTATCTTTCTGCAAAATTTTAAAATAAATAATAGTGATGCAAAGTCCGATTCATTTCCGCGAACCGGTTCTTTTCGGACAGATCGGCTCATTGAACCGGTTCAAAAAGCCGATTCATCGGTTCCTGACTCCATCAAACAGTAACGTCTCTACACATTTATTTTCTAACAACTCAGTGCCATGTTGTATCAATGAAAAATTCAAATAAGTAATTTGTGTCAACACATATTGAAACATTCAAAAAATAAAGTTATTTGTGTGAAAGCATATTGCTGATTATTGCCATATAAGTCAAGATAATGGTGTTTGTGGTCACAGTTTCATTTGCGGATCCTTTATGTCAGATACGACTGACTGACCAATATTGACTAGCCTACAACTTGGACAAGATTCCTAAAAGTTTTGCACCTACAGCACACATTACAGACATTGATGCACAAATGCGGATATGTTCTACATGTCTACAGTATAAAGAAAGATACGACTGACTGACCAATATTGACTAGCCTACAACTTGGACAAGATTCCTAAAAGTTTTGCACCTACAGCACACATTACAGACATTGATGCACAAATGAGGATATGTTCTACATGTCTACAGTATAAAGAATGAATACACCTTCATTATAAACTCCTTGATTTCGCATAATCAACTTTAAATATAAAAATAATATTGCTATTATAATATTGCTGCATCCCCCCCCACATAAAAGCAAACAGTACAACAAGGTGTTTCTGTTCAGTAATAATTTTGACACATCCTCAACCTTCCACCTTGATTTCCCCTTCTGTGCTGCAAGCCAACTTTGCCAAACACTTAATGTAGTTTGCAAATGACTGAGTGGTGAATACAGAATTAATTTGCAGATGGAAGGATTGGTCTTCTGCTTTGATGGGGTGAACAATTACAGAATGAGCACACGCTAAGTATGCTGGCAAAGAACACCGGAGCCATTTCAAAACATCGGGTGTCTGGCAAGTTGTGAGATAATTAATATCACGTGAGATGAACCGCTCAGAAATTGATGGTTAATGAGATCAAATTATTACATGTGCATATGCAAATATAAGTAGTAAAATGCTATAGTGAATATCATGAAACCTACCGAGAGCATCATGCAGGTTACGTTTCACCCCGGTCCTATTTTTAGGACTGTTATTATTATTATTATTTTAATTATTTATTTATTTTTGCATTTAAGCATAATTCTTCCAAAATTTGTATTACCATATTTTAAAAAAATAAATAAAAGTCATTCTCGTTTATGCAATGTGATGAAAAAATGATATTATAAATACTGCATTTTATATATCATTATCGTTGTATTGCATTTACACTACCATTAAAAAGACAGTATTTTTTTTACTATTATTTATTACGTTTTTTTTTTTTTTTTTTAAGAAATTAATCATTTTAATCATTAATGCATTACATTTTTCAAAATATTTTAGAGTGCTGTTCTTTTGATTTGTCTATTCATCACATAATCATGAAAAAAGTATCACAGTTTTCACACACAAAAAAATCATTAAGCAGCAGAGTAGCTTTACATCAGAGGAGTAAATATATATATATATATATTTTTAAATGTATTTAAATAGAAAAGAGTTATTTGAAATTGTACTATTGAAATTGTAATAACAAATTGTTTCTACACCACTTTTTTTTCAGTGTATACGTTAAAGAATATAAAGAAATCTGAATCCCTATTTTTTTTACCAGGACATTTTTTTTCTCCCTATGTGCTCCCCACCCTTTCAGTGTTAATTTTGACAGCAAATTTTGATTTAGTTTTATTCGTAGTCTTTTGACTAAAATGCCATTTATTTTAGTCACATTTTAGTCATCTGAATTGTTTTTAGTTTTAGTCTAGTTTTAGTCGACTAAATCTACAGTAAATTTAGTCGGCTAAAATCTAATGGGTTTAGTTACAGTGCATGTATTAACCTCTTAACCTGTGCCCCTATTTTTGAGCATTTTGTGAAAAACGACATACCCAAATAAAAATGTCTGTAGCTCTTGAACCCTAAGGTCTATATTTAAAAATATGGTATTGTTTGAAACTAGACACTTGAACCTTTGTTACTCTAGAGTCTCTAAAATTTCCAAACTCATTATATAGGTTTGATATTAAGGATTTATCATTTATCATTCCGCTGCTCTTCTCGTCAAGCCACACGCTCTGGCCAATAGACTGTGCAAAGCCCTGAGCTCGCCTCGCTCGGCACTACCATCGTCCCGCACAAGACCTGACTCTCCTCGAGCGCTGGGTCGCAGCAGCAGTAGGCCTTCAACGAGCCTGGGCCGCGCGCCAGATCTCACAGCAGCAAGGTCGTGTTGCAAATTAATAAAATTTCAGGTGAAGTCGCTAAAGGCAGGTTTTCGTGGCTAAAGTTTGTTAAACGACATTATGACATAAACGGATGTTGATGCCATTTTGTAACCACAAAGCAAACGTTTTTTCCAAAGTTTATCATCCACACTAAAATGTCTGAAAGCGTTACATTCGCCTTACTGTGCATGTATAAAACCTCACTGAGATGATACAGACGGAACAGACATAATTAATTTCACGCAATTCTTCTGGCAGGATCAATTCATTTACGGAAGTATTTTACCATTTACTGACACGCCCACGGCGCGCTCACTCGGAATTGATCTAAAACGCAACTGCCCTCTTATTTTGCCGCAGGACAGCAATCGTGAGTACATTTTCTGTCGTCTTTTTAAGGCCTGAAATATAAAGAGCGTGCAAAGTAAATATCTTTAGCAACAGTGTGGAAGTGAATAGCACATAACTGCAAAATTAGCCTTACCGGTATAAACATGTCTATTGGTACAATGCAGTGTTGCCAGACGTACGATAATTATCATATTTGTATGATGATTTTGACCTCTGTATGATGTACGATCAATAGTTGGAGAAAAAAAAAATAAATCCCATAATGTACGATAATTTCATAATTTTATGACAATTCAAATGATGGTAGTTGTAGTCATAGGGCTTCTATATTCATACATGAAATCGGCTCATTACAGACATTCTAAATGAGCTCATGCACACCTCAGAGTGTTAAAGGGGTCATATGATGCGATTTCAAGTTTTCCTTTCTCTTTGGAGTGTAGTCATAGGGCTTCTATATTTATACACGAAATTGGCTCATTACAGACACTCTAAATGAGCTCACGCACACCTCAGAGTGTTAAGAATGCATGAGGGTGCTCTGCTTTAAAGCCAACGAGCACTATGTTGCGGTTCATGACGGCAAGAACCCCCTCAACATCTGGCAACACGCAGGCTTCCGATGACAGCGGCTCAGATGTGGAGTTAACACCTGAAGTCTGTCTACACTGGATGTGACAAAGTGAGTGTTAAAATCATTTTAATACGTCATAAATAGAACGAGGCATCAGTTTACTGTCGGGGATGTGTCGTGTCATGTCGCA
>NW_015625397.1:115440-120953 GCF_001515625.1 Sinocyclocheilus rhinocerous
GTCATGGCGCATCCAGTGCAAACAGTCACTGATTATAATGGTTTCTATAGTATTTCGTTGCACTGCTCGCATCCAATGTAAACACAGTAAGCCTAGTCATCTATTGTGGTAATTTGCAGGTCATGTCAAAAAGTTGTTGGTTTAGATAAATAGCTGTATTCTGTCTGCAACACTGCAGGCTACCCAGGCATTTCAGCTTGTCCCGCTAAATGTCACTAACCCTTCCACTTTCTCGTGGCCTACAGCTATAGCAGCCGAAGCAAGCGCGAAGCTGCTTCTGCTTGCAACACAGGCCCTCACATCTCAGTATTTCCGTCCTGTGACTTCTAACCCCTTTTTTTCCTTTCAGTGGCCTCCAGCTCCCGTAGCAGATGTTAGCGTGAAGCTACCTCCACTAGCAGTGCAGGCTACACAGGCTCTTCAGGACATCACAACCTTACCCCCTTCCCATGGCTTACAGCTACGGCAGCTGAAGAAATTGTGAGGCTACCTCCATTTGTAACACAGGCCCACATCTCTTCCACTCCCTCATGCTACTAATAACCATTTTTCTGTTCAGCGGCCTCCAGCTCCTGTAGCAGATGCTAGCGTGAGCACGCCTCCGCTAGTGGCGCAGACCCATCCACAGCCCTTTCCTTACCCCACTCCCAACCCCCTCCCCTACCCATGGCCTGCAGCCCCACCGTCCAACCCTAGCGTGAGGCTGCCTCCGCTAATGGCGCAGGAGTTTTTTCCATATTTTTTTCTCCCGCAGGAGTTTTTTTCCATATTTCCCCACTGCCGCAGCAGTGTCTGCTCCCGCAGGAGCCTTATCTGTATTTCCCCACTGCCGCAGCAGTGTCTGCTCCCGCAGGAGCCTTTTCTGTATTTCTCTACTGCCGCAGCAGTGTCTGCTCCCGCAGGAGCCTTTATCTGTATTTCCCCACTGCCACAGCAGTGCCTGCTCGGACAGGAGCCTTTTCTATCTTTCTCTACTGCCACGATAGTCGCGTCTCCCGCAGGAGCCTTTAGCTCTCTCTTTCAGCATGGAACGCTTCCACAGAAGCCACATTCTCTTCCTAGATACTGTCGCAATAAACGTATACCAATGGACGTCCAGCACCCCTCTAACATTAAGCCTTGCTTTTTGGGGGGTCGTAAATGCACGAATCTGGCTGCTGTCCTGTTTTAATTGCTTTTGGGGGAGCGCTTTTGGGCCGGGCTGGACACCGAGCTCGGACCCCTCTCCCCAGACAGGGGGAGGGTGCCCCGGGCTCGGGAGTCTTGCCGAGCTCGGAGCCCTCTCCCTGGACAGCACGCCAAATATGCATAACCTTTATTTAATTATAGGTAAGTGTGAACTCGTGAAATGTATACATGTAAAACTTGTTGATTTCAAATATTTAGTTGAAGCATTTTGTGTTTCCGTACTTGCACACAGTATATTTCAGCCCTAAACGGGATCATAAAGAACAGTTGTAAGTAGTCCACAAGGTGATTTGGGGTGGTGTGAATTTTAAACCCACCGTGAACAATTTTTGTAGGTCACTCTTTACCACGTTGGTCAAGCTGTTCAAACACTGGCTGATATCAGTGTTGACTGACTGGAGGAAGCCCAGCACAAGGGAGCTGACATGTGTGAGCACCGGCTTTAGTTCAAACATCTATGCCCAGATCTGCTCCACAAAGGTGATACAGTTTAAAGTCACCTAAATGGTTACATCTGAGTACATACAGTGACTTATAATTTTGGGGGCCGAAGATGTAATAGGAAAGTTGTGAATGATAGCCGAGATTTGTCTTTGTAAAATTGTTATGTAGATAATTTTTAAATTAAGCCATTCATTCATTTTATGTGTATCTTAAGTGCCTGAATACTTTTTCAGGCCATGGTACAGTGTTTTTTTTTTACCTGTGTTATTATGAAAGCTCCACCTATTGACCGAATGCCAAAGCATGAAGGTCAAAGAGCGGTGGTTTAAAAACCACATATTTGGTGTTGCACCTTGAAGATACAGCGTCTTTAGACTCTGTAAATAGTATGAAATTGCTATATCAAATTGCCTGCTCCAGGGGGCTGCCCATAAGTGTACTGAACATTGCTTCGGATAAAAGCATCTGCCTTGTGCATTTGCAGCTTCTCTGCCAGTTCAAATGTGTCTGGCCATTCATTGCTGACCTCGATTGATACAAAACAAGTGTGGGATTTTTTTTTTTCTTCCACTCTTGCAACATCTAGACCTCTTTACTGTTGGCATGCATTGTATTTTCAACCTCAAGCAAGACACCCACAGTCCGTTCACTGACCACCTCATGCATACAGCACACAAGACCAAAACTTTGTGCAATCTGATTGCAGTTTGCAACTGCAATGATGATGCAGCTTTGGGAACAGGAAGAACATATCACTGCACTTGCACTGCATATGAAAGATAGTTTTCTGAGTAGGTTCAAGTGAAATAAATATCCACATGCAAAACTATTTATTTATTTATTGGCCATTAATTTGACCTTTTGACCTTCATAAATCATTCTAATATGATGTTTTGCTGCTCAAGAAACATTTTTATTATTATCAATGTTGAAAACAGTCTTTTCAAGGATGATACTTTTTTTTATTTGAATTTTTTCATTTGAAATATAAATATTTTGTAACATCATTCATATCCATACTATCATTTTATCGATTTTTTTTTTTTTTATCATTCAGAGAGTGTGGAATGATATCTAAGACAGCTTTCTTCGATTTATAAATAACTATTGATTCTATAACTGCCAAGTTTCCTTATTTGTGCATCCCTAATTCTTAAACAACATATTAACTAAACCACCTCTGGTTGGTAACTTTACATATCATTCAGACAGTCTTTTCCTGTATAATTGGACACTTCTGTATGAAATGAGCGTCAAAGTCAGTAGTCTAGCCTCATTAGGCTGCTATAGCATTGTAGCCAAATATTTGCTATTGTTGGCGTTCAAAACAAGCAGGTGGCACTTCAAAATTCAAATGCATTCAGTTGTTAGATTGTTTTGGAGATACACATGACTGTTAACATTTCCAGCTGTCTTATCACTCTTTCTACCTACAGTAAAATGTGCAGAGATAATTGAGAAGAAGATCAATTGCTGACTGTCAGAGGAATTCCAATAGACCTGACTGAAATAAACCTGTGCATATGAAACTCAAATTAATGGTTGCTGAGCAACATCAATCCTGCACGCATTTGCCGTCTCTCTCTCTCCTTTTTTAATTTAGCTCCTCTGCTTAAGTTAATCTGTATTTCATTGAGGTCGTGAGATAATTAATGCAAATTTCAAATGAGAATCTTATTTAGTTTGAACTCTAAGAAATATGTTAACAAGGCTGTGATGTGCCAATTATTATTTTTTTTCCCTTCAGCACACCAGGAGGCGGCACGACGCTTTACATGACCAAATTTAATTTAATTATTCAGGTGGAAGTGGCATTCCTCTGATTAAAATAGTACACTCCCAAAAACATATTCAAAAGTATTTGTGTTGCTTGCTTATGAACTCTATTAGCAAAATGAACGATTATAGAGTCCACGTGATCATTCTAGTCTCCTGCAGAAAACTAAACGCTAATAAATAAATTAACCAAACTAAACTAAGCCAAATTGGCTGGCTTACTTCCAATAAGGATGCTAAATAGTTGAAAGCAGTGTGGTCTTTGTCATATTCATTAATTATTATTATTATTTTTTCCCCATGCATTTGCAGCTATATTTTGCAGTAGGTCAGACTAGAGATAAATATGGTGGTATATGTAAATATGTCTGTCGTATATCCGTCTGGCTCATCATTCTTGTTTGATATCTCCAAGAGGCATGTTGCTCTCTACCTAATGCCAAGCTGTAAATCAGAGGAGTCTGAGAGCGAAGAGCCCATCTCAGTAGTGCAAATTTATGTAAATACTGAAGTGTACTCCTGGCCCATATCTGTGGTTGGCCATGTTGATATTAAGGACACAGTTCATTTTTAATTCAGTCTTCCATTTTTGTCCTTATTTCACTGGAAATATATATATATATATATATATATATATCCTGTTACAGATCCAGTGTGCCGCCCACGGTACACTGCATACTTTGAGGGTTAACTTCGTGAAACCATTTTAAGATACAATCAACACAGCAGGTACAATCAGTGTCTTTGTCAGACCAACAACAACCAAATAAACAATAACAAAACTGAAGGAACTCACCTATGAAGCCTCTTGTTAGTCCACTAGTTCATTACATTCCAACAAAAATGGTGTAGTTACACTGTAAAGGGTCCAGACTATCCAATTCAGTGAAATATTTAGTCCATAACACATTTATATGTTGATAAACATCCACGGAATGTAGTAGTATCATTTCATATTAGCCGACGGAGCGCTCAAATCCTCGGCGCATTCTGAAGTATAGCTTGTTTTTGCATGTAAACAAAACCGGAATATTGAAGTCAAAATGGCCGCTGACCTCTGCCCTTTTGATTGACACCTTAGTTATTTGAACCAATAGCTGAATCTATGAGGTGTTTACAGGCAGCGATAGCCAACTAGCTTCAAGGATGAAGGATGAGGCAGCCTCTCTTTGCTCGACAGTAGACCGATCCAATTGTATCAGAGTTTGCAAATGACTGTCGTTTCTGATAGCAAATGAACTTCTGAACAGAATAATATGCTGTTTTAGTGGGCAGGTTTAACATATCGTGCGCAGAAGTCCGTGCGCAAAGGATAATGGAGTGCGTCCGTGCGTAATGAGAGCTCTATGAGAGATAACGGGGAAAAGGTGGTTATAGGTAAAAAACTATCAAAGAGAACGCGAAAAACAACCCTTTTGTTCTAAGAAGTTGTTAAACAATGTATAAGAATAAAATTGGCCGGACAATAAACATGTTTTTTGACGGAGAGAGCGATATTTCATTCACTTAAATTCAATTCAAGTTTATTTGTACAGTGCTTTTCACGATACAAATCATTGCAAAGCAACTTTACAGCAAATTAAGTTTCTACAATATTTAGTGGAGCCTGTCTATAGCTGGACATACTGTTTTTCCACGCAATTCTAAAAACTTCCAAGTTAGTTTTTCTCCATTTGCGCTCAAGACTACGAGTTTTTTTCTTGCATTGCATTTCATCCATTGAAGCAGATGAGATGATATGGTTTTGGATGGAGGACAGGTCACACTCAACAAGTGTTTTATTATATTATATAATTATTTGTATATATATTTTACATATAATTATGTATATTATACATTTTACTGTATATATTGAGGTATGTGCAATTAACAGTATACATGAATATCAATATACACATTTAATACAATATACATTTTTTTCACAATATACACATTTCCATAATATACACATAGTACACAGTATACTCAAGGGACTTACAAATGTATAGCTTTTATATATGACTTACAGTGATGTATACTGTAGTGTTTTATTGTGAAGTTCAGTGCAGTAGTTTGTTAGTGCAGAAGAGAAGATGGAGCTGCATGTGTTCTATGCTATGCAGTGC
>NW_015625397.1:121009-125176 GCF_001515625.1 Sinocyclocheilus rhinocerous
TTTTTTGGGAAGCGCCTAGACATAAATTTAGATAAACATGTGTAAAACACTAATTTTCTAAGGTATTGTTATAAAATTTGAAACATTTTTGCTTGGTAAGACTTTATTCTGTGATCTAAATGTATTTTCCAGCTAATAGCTCCCAGCTATAGTCATCTGCGGCAAACCCATTGGTGTGATACTGCAAATTATGATAATTTCAAAGGCAGTTGTATTTTTTTTCTTAACAATACAATCATTACAATTGCAATGTATCTGTAAATTTGGATATGCACAATGATCTTTGTACACCTGCTATGAAGCTTCGCCACTACAGCTCATAACTTCATGAATTAATTAATTTATTTATTTATTGTTCCTCTACTACTACTAATAATAATAATAATAGTTATTATTAAATTATTAGAATTATTAATAGTTATTTAAAAACTTGATGTATAGCTTATGTGTATATACTGTATCTATTAATATTTCTCTTTATATTTCTGTTTTTTCAATAAGGACAAACATCTAATACATAAAACATACTCTGGATACAGGCATTCTGTGATCCCAAAACATCCTAAAGTTAGAAGTGAATTGTAGATAAGCATTTCCTATAACGAAGCAGATGAAAGTTGTAGCTTGAGGGCAGTCAATTTGCTGAGCTGGTGTAAGACGCTCCCATTGTGAGCGCTAAAAGCCATACGATAAATCATAAGCAGCCATGGGACCGGTGGCATCGAGTGTTTGCCTCTTTGAGCGTTGTCTTTGCAGACTGATGCCACGTATTTGCCAGCAACTGTTATCTTTGTATTTGTTTACTCACAACATGAGGCTCGAATTTTCCATGTATCCACTAAAGCTTGAGCTGCAGAATGTGTAGTTTAGAGGTGATATGTAGCCTCTGACTCCTATAATCCTCTGATTGTTTATTTATATATTGTATTACAGTGTCTGACGTCTGGGTGTACTTTATTTTCTGGCTTCACCTCTTGTAAGAGTGCACAATTATTGCATGACATATCCACCAAATGCACAGCTGTGTCGTCGCACTTTACACAAACCTGAATCCCAAAAATTAATGGCCCAGAAATAATATGAAGAATTACTGTTTATTTTTAGAACTTCGATTCACAATGTAGCTCCAAATTGAGACTATAGGACTCGGTGGTATGTGTTTCAGGCATACCAAAAAAATTAAAATAATAATAATAAAAAAATAAAAATTCTTAATGGACTTATTTAAGAGAGTCAATCATAATTTTAGGTCAAATGTGTTAGGGAATGTGTATTATGCAGCTTCTGACACTGGTTACTGTTTCTTTTACGTTTTTCAGCAATTTTATCACATGTTTGCCTTTGAATTTATTATATTGGTAACACTTTATTTCGATAGTCCACTTTAGACATTCTATTAACAGTAAGTAACTTTGCAAGTACATGTCAACTAGCAGTTAGTAGAGTATTAGTAGACTGTCTGCTTAATATCTTCTAACACTTTCTTTGTCAACATTCTACTAACCCTAAACCTACCCTAACAGTCTACTCTGAGAGTTAGTAGACATGTAGTTGCAAATTAATGAGAATTAGTTGACATGTAGTTACAAAGTTACTTATAGTTAATAGAATGTCTAAAGTGGACTATCGAAATAAAGTGTAACCATTATATTTGCTACATGTTTAATTGTTAGAAATATACTGTTTGAAAGTTCAGCTGCTTTAAAGATGTCCATGTGCAGTCACATCTCCAGGGACAGGGGCAATTTCTGGCCGTCTGTGGACCCTGGCTTTCAAATATAACTCTGACAATACAAATCTTCTACAAAAATCTGCTATATTGAATTGGTTTTCACAGAATTCAGCGTTAACATTTTGTGGTTTTATAACTGCATTTGTGTAAATGTTATATGCATTTATACCATCTAATAGACAGAGAATTTATTTGATTTTACTGCGTGCCTTTAGTAAATCCTGACAGTAGTTTTTCAACGCCAAAAGAGGGTTTGCACTAGTGCAAGCTGTTAGTAAATCTGGCTCTAAATATAAATATATATAAAAAAATTTAAAAAAAGTTTGAGTTATGAGAGGTAAACTTGCAATTGCAAGTCAGAAATGTGAGATAAAAGATACAATGACTTGTTTTATTTTGTTATTCCATGCCAGAAACAAGCTTGCATTAAAATTGTACTGGTCCCATGCAGTTTAATTTTGAGTATTTTAGCAATTCAAGCACAAAGCTTGGATCTACAATCTCAATTAGTCCTCTTCAGGATATTTGCAGCATTGTACAATCCGTTTGAAAGCCGTTTACTTTAAAAACTAGATAATCCAAAAGTAAATATAACACACACAGCCACAGTATTTGTCATCATTAACTCCATAATACATTAATACAAATGGTATCGCTAGTTTATTGCATATGATGCAGTATAAGCAAAGAGTTCAAAACGAGATGAAATGTCAAAACTCCACATTCATTTGAAGAGAAACAGAGAGAGAAAGAAGTCTTTGATGCTCCTACTAACAAGTATGCATACTGTATCTCTAATCCTATTTTGCAAATTGTTTTTGTACCTCCTTGACTACTTCACACTTTTAATTATGAGAAAGAGGAATCAATGACAGATAAAGAAGACCCTGATGATGCCTTTGGAAAGAGACAGTGATGATTTTCATCTTGTATACTTGCGAGCACACAATTTGCTTTGAAGGTAACATTTCACATGAAGGTTTAGCTTTCAAGTTAATTTCCCTTTCATCAATTTTGTTTTTCAAAAAAGTCCAATATTATATTGTAAAGCAGACCAACGAGTGTCGGGGAATGGATTTTATGCCAGTTACACACAAAGAGCTGTATTCACATACATGGATCTCCAAGGACATAACTACATCTACAGTATATACCGTAGAAAAACTTACAATGCAGGAAAAAAAAAATAACATCATTTAAAATATAAATGTTAAAAGATATTAATAAAAAATCAAAATGCATTCTCAAAACAAGGTTATTGAATCTTCTTGAATAGTCAATTGCTTATATTAAAATCCCTTCTTTTGAACTCTGATGGATTTTATTTGTCATGTTGGTTGTGGTTTTTGAGATCATGTGGATTACTTCTGGATTATTGTAATTTTTTATCAGCTGTTTGGACTCCCATTCTGACGGTATCAGTGCTGAGCAAGTGATTTAATGATACATTACTCCAAATCCATTCTGATGAAGAAACAAATTAATATATTTTTTAAATATTTTATAACAATTTTTCCACATTATTATTATTATTCTGTTGTCTCTGATAAATTGTAAAATAAATCATAAAAATCTTTTTAAAGTTGTGCATAATGGATTTAAATGTGGTCTGAGGCATTTTTAAGTTTCATTTGGATAATGATGCTTTTGGGAAATGTGCCGTAAAAATGAAGGCTCTGTTTAGAGTGGGAAATTGGCCGCACTATTTCAGTTTGACCCAACATGGAGGCACAGGGCAAAGTATTATGAGTCTGACAGGACCTTACCTTAAATTTGAAGAGGGGTGCAGGTAGATTTATCTCGACCCCTCAGCACTGTCTCGGGAACATCACTGGTCTTTATTAAGGCTAATCTGCGAACACCTAAAAACGAGAGTGATTATCCATTGAGTGGCTTCCAACAGAGCCGCTTCTTTAGCCAAATGTCACTCTAATCCCTTTTGACTGGCTGCTGTAATGATGACACTCCCTTGATGAACACAGACAGCCGAGTCCAAGCGGAGGAGGGCCTTTAATGATTTTCATCTTGGCTTGGGCTCGGCCAAGGCGAACGTGCATTGGCAAAAGCGCAATAGCGGGGGAAAACAGCACAACACAATGGAAATTTGTTAACCCAATCTTCATCTAGTGTTGACGGTTCAAAACAAAAGGACATTTGTTTACGGCATACTCATTTGGATTCATTTCAGCGTGTTTTGAGTGTACGTTTCAGACAGGGGTGTGAAGTAACGAATTACAAATACTCACATTACAGTAATTAAGTCGTTTTTATCAGTAATTAATTGTACTTTTTTGAGTAGTTTAAAAATTGTGTACTTTTACTTTTACTTGAGTACATTTTAAGTGATGTATCGATACTTTTACTCCGCTATTTTCCTCCATTTGTGGTCGTTACATGCTTATTTTAATTTTATTTTTATACATCAACGTGATTGG
>NW_015625397.1:126438-134712 GCF_001515625.1 Sinocyclocheilus rhinocerous
GAAAACTTTAGAAGCGTAAATGAAAACTCTGGAAGCGCATTTGTAAGTACAGATCAGCTAATGAAAGAAGAGAAAACAGTTGCAAAACATGCAGTGTATTAAAAACGAAGTCAAAGATTTTGCCTGCATTTAATTTTTTTTCAGTTTCAAAGACATTTTATTCAGTTTCAATTTATATTTTCATAAGTTTCTTGAAAAATTATATTCATTTTAATTGGAACAAAGGTAATCCCATATCTGAGTGGCCTGACACATGATTTTAAATCTATTTTTTCAAACTTTGATTTAAATGGGGATGATTGTACTGAGAATAACTTTCATCTTTTCTTTAACTGAATACTGTTTCCGTGCTGTTTTGATGTATTTTAAAGAGTTAAATTTTGATGTCAAAATTAAAACTGATGGATGATAGATATTCTTCATTCTTTATGACAAACAAGATAATGTGAATTACAGAATGTACAACGTTTTTAAAATGTATCAATTGCGGTGTACAGTGTTTATTATGAGGGGGTAGAATCCACAGCTCAGTACTCACTACTCAATACTCATGAGTACTTTTAAATAGGCTACTCTTTTACTCTTACTCAAGTAGTTTTTTGGACAAGTACTTTTACTCTACTCACACTACATTTTTTGGAAGGTAATGGTACTTTTACTTGAGTATATTTTTTCAGTACTCTTTCCACCACTGCGTTTCAGTCAGTCATGTGAACTCAGCAATGCCGCAGCGAATATGCCGATAAATGTGATGTGAACATGGCGTTGAAATGTGCATGACGATCTCTCGCTGCTCATGTGAAATCATACGATATAGGTATACATGAGACAAAACTCTGACAGGGACTTTTTTGCGTTAACTATGTTAAATATTTTCATTGTGTTATTTTTCCATAACTAATTAATTAAATTAACACGTTAAATTGAAAGCCCTAATAATACTAATACTAATACTAATACTAATACTAATACCAAACTAATACTAATGATAATTAATGTTTCTTGAGCAGCAAATCAGTATATTAGAATGATTTCTGAAGGACCATGTGATACTGAAGCCTGGAGTAATGATGCTGAAAATTCAGCTTTGCATCACAGGAATAAATTACATTTTAAAATATATTTTTAAAATATATTTGGCAGCATTTGGAGCAGATTGCTGGGGCATAAAAATGTACTGCACAGCAGGAATGACCCAGGGAACTAGATATTAGAATGAGACACAGCGTAAGCTTCAGCGAAGGTTCATAAACATGCAGAGATAGTTAGTTGCAGTGACCTCTGAATTCTGTGTCCTTGAATGTTCCCATTTTTCACATTCACATTCTTAGGGTGTGACAGCAGCAGGGCTTCACATAGCCTGGAAGACTGACATGGCTGATCATTTGTGATAAATTGTTGCTCTTTTAATCATCGTCCTGCAACCTTAGGTCATGACCTTTACTCTCAGTGTCACAATTAGAGAGGCATCAATCTGAAAACAGTATGAGTTACAGAGCTCTTGCCGATATGAGCTCAAGACTGTTGCTTCTTTCTCGCCCCTAGTGTCTAATTTACACCTCCATTTGTCCGTAAGTGTGCAATTCGCCTTAACCTTTGGAATGTCCATCTTTTATAACAGCATATCCCGATACCCTGCTGCATGTTTGCTTTGTTTTAAGGTCCCCAGTGTAGGAGTAGACTTTATATTTGTGATGAATGACCAGCTATTCACCTTTAAAACAGATGGATGATCTAGCTTAAGAATAGATCAAAACACGTCTGAGTCACATTTCACCTTGAAAACAAAAATAAATTATTTTTCATTACACTAAATCAAAAATATCAACTAAATCTATCTATCTATTCAACATTACTATCATTGATTCTCAATACTGCAATGCACAGGTTTGATCTTATGGATTTATTTGTTTGTGTGTTTGTTTGCATTTTACTGTAGTTAAGTCACATACTTATCTATGTTCTATATCTTTGTACTTATTTATTTAGTTATATATTTATGTATATCTGTTTTGGTATTGATGTTTTTTTTAATAAATTTTTATATGTGTGTGCACACACGCACACACACACACACACACACACACACACACACACATACATATATATATATATATATATATATATAACCCTAAACCAAACCCTCATCCTAACCCTAACCATATAGTAAGTACATATAATTAATAATTATTACTCAGTATTTAAATGCATAATTACCCTGTAACTAGGAAAGAAATAAAGTGCAACCAAAATTCTTTATTTATAAAATATAATAGGGTAAAGTATGACTTGGCATGTTCTTGGCAGGTTTGCATGAGTTTCAGCTGCATAGTGTTAGTGTTAAATGTGTTATAAGTCTTTGTGCACAGTAAAGGGTATTAAGCCATTCATGCACAAACACAATTTGTCAGATGTTAAATGAGGTCATGAAGGTTATAAGCAGCAGGCGTATTTGATTTGTTTATAATTGGGGTAGTGTCTACTTGTGACGAGAGGGGCGGGGCCGAGAGCCGTGGGAACGGAGCGAGGCCGGTGGAGTAATTGCTAATGCGCGACACCTGCGCCACTCACCGGTCTCGAGTCTCACGGAGGAGCTCCGGAAGGATAAAAAGGAGGAGGGACGACAGTGAAAGATGAGAGAGGACCAGGCCTGGAGTTTATTTTGTGTTTTGGTTTTGTTTGTGCGCGACAGTCGTCCGCGAGGGGCTGTCGCACTATTTTGTGTTTGGTTATTTTATTATTAAAATCTTTAATGTTCGCCGGTTCCCACCTCCTTCTTCCCGATCTACAAACTACGTTACACTACTGTATACATAAAGCAAACTGCAGCATATTCATATTTATGTATTTTGGGCACTGGACTGTTTTTTTTTGTTGTTTTTTTTTGGATCCAAATCTAAATCCCTTATTTAAATGCAGAGCTTTGTAATACCTTTCGGTTTATGCCAATCCACTGAGATGTTAGTGCCAGCAGCATTGCACAGGGAATTTCTTAAAGGCAGACAAATGCTAATTCATGTTAATTTCTTGCAAAGTTACATTCATACAGCACCCAATGATTATTCCCTCGGGTCACTGCGAAACAGACCACTGTTATCGTCCAGAGTTTCTTAGAACATTTAAACAAATAGAAACAGCATTTCCATCAGTAGACAGCTTATGAACGATTTTATTGCTACAGCTCTGCATGTGCATGGAACTCTTGCACGCATGTGATGTAATAATTTGAATTAGAAGTAGTATTATGTGTTTGTATTTCAGCTCCCTATTTTAATTTAAGTTAACTTTTATTATGTATGTTTTTATTGCATTTATATGTGAATCGTATTTATTTTAATTAGCATTTTATTGATTTATTATTTTGAATGTATTTCATGTTAATTTCTATTTTATTTTAATTCAATTTATATTTATATTTAATTTGTATGGATTTAGTTTAAATTTAATTTATTTTTTAACTTTTATGTACTTATTTATTGATTATTATTTTTATTTTTTTTCATAATTTGTATGTACTTTATTTTAATGTAATTTATATTTGTATATTAATTTGTATTTTAATAATTTATTGGTATTTAATTATTTATTTACTTTGCCATGACTTTTCTAGTCACTTGTTGAAATGTTGAAATATTTTTATTATAATTATTTAAAACAACAATAATAATAATAATATTAATATTAATAATAATAATAATAATAATAATATCTAATTTTTTAAGGTTTTAGGTTTGCATAGCTTTTCCAGACCAATAAATCATAATTTTAAAATTTACTGGGGCCTCATGTATAAAACTTTCTGTACATTTAATCCTAAAAGTGTACGTATGCACAAAAGTTTTCAGATTTGTAAAACTGTACGTACACCAGAAACTGCACTAGGTTGACTTTATAAATCACAATTATCTTATTGTGCGCAGGTGCATGTGGTTTCAGTTTACCTCTTTCTTCTCCCCGAAATAGTCATATATGGAGCTTAAGACTGCCTTTTTTGAATATTTATGATCTCACTGCATATTTAAATGGCCGGTAATTTTCAATAAATTTGTTGGGTAAAATAATGGATGAACACAAATGAAAAAAAAAGAAACTTCTCCGATTGTGAGATGGAGGTTCTGCAGTTTGAGGTAGAGGTACGAAAAAGAAGAAGAGTGGGAAAAGGTAAAAGCAGCAGTCACTAGCCGCTTTTTCACTGTCGGGCCAGTACGAGCCAGTACTTTAAACGGGCCGGGCGGGGCTAATAGCCTCGGACCTGTAGCACCGAGGCCAAAATCACGCTGCGATTCCATCGTCGGGCCAGAAGCTCCACTGCGCTTCACTAAAACACGCCCTTTACACGGTTGTGTTTAGAGGCTCAGGAACAACATCACGCAACCCCATCATTTCACCAACAAAGAGAAGTTATCAGAAAACTAATAATAAATAAGTCACTGGAACTAGCGCAATCACAAAACGAACATCATAAAAGCGGCCGTTTGTTTGCATGCTTTGTTAAAGATTTAAATCCAAAAGCATTGATGTTTTACAATAATAAGTGATACATTGATAATGATGAATTAATTTATCAGGATTGAAAATTAGGGTTAGGGTTAGGAGTAGCATGCTCATAGGTAACCCTTTGATAAAAGGGGAGCACTGCTCAGCACTACCACGAGAACCGCCCATGGAGCGAGGAATCCAACTCCCCATAGAGATTTAAACGCACAAGATTTAAATCGAAAGAAAGCACCATGCTCACAATAACCCTCAATGGTGAGGGGAGCGATGCTTCCAGAGTGTGTCGACAGAGACACACTAGTTGAGTGGAACCCAAGGTACCGGGGTCTAAACCAACTCAGAGAAAGGGAACGAGGCTCATAACGCGTAACCCTTACCATACAGGTTTTCAAAGCATAACGTGCACACTTACCACTTATGTGGATTTTAAAAAGTGGGCAAAGCATAACGTGTACACTTACCACCTATGTGGATTTTACAAAGTGCTCAAAGCATAACGTGCACACTTACCACTTATGTGGATTTTTAGAAAGTGCGCAAAGCTTAACGTGTGCACTTACCATAGTATGGATTTAAGAGTTTTCCAAGCATCTGCTCACAGATACCCGGAAGTACTGAGCCAAACGGGCAAATGCCACCTATACTTCCCGCTCGATGCCTCAGCAAGAGAGATATCCTGGTGATCGGGAGGCCCCTCAGGGCGACCTAGATACGGTAGACCAGACAGGGCAGCCTGAAAGCATAAGCCCAGCCAGGACGTCCAGTATTTTTTTTTTGCAGTGCCGTACCGGTTGCCTAATGATCAAGAAGGCTCCCGCATAAGCCTGTGACCTGGCCGCATAATCCAGGAAGTATGAAGCCGAAACCTCGCTTATTGTACCGTCTGGACATATATCAACGAGTGAAATAAACACTGCAAGTCGAGCACCCGGTTTCTGAACCCAGCAGAGGGGGTGCTCATCGAGGACCTACCCTAGTCACATCCCTTAGGTATTTTACCTACGTTCCTTTGACCCGCGATTCTTCCTACCCCTACCGCGGGGGAGGAGCGCAAGCCGCGACACAAGCCTTCTGTGCCCGTCTCTGATCCTCAAACCGAGACGGGCCAGGACCCCTGGGAGCAGATGGCTGCCCCTCTTTCCTTGAAAAGAGATACAAACGAGAGCGGAGCCCCTCGAGGACATCGCGTGCGTGCTCTTCGCCCAAACAAATAATGCATAGATCGTGTGTGTCATCAGATGTTAAACAACGACAACACGGATGCACACATCCTCTAAACGCTTTGCTAGTGCTCGCCATAATGATATGAATAGAGATCGCTCTTACCACAGAAACGCACGCTTCAAACAAAACAGTCAATGAAGACGAAGAAGAGGATGATGTGTTCTCCTGGTGCCTATTTATACTATAGTCGCACCGGTAGTGACGTCATGGCTGTCGCCGGCCAACGTGTTGTTGGTGTTTTTTCAATGTATGCTTCAGACACGGGTCACGACGAGGCATTCCCCATAGCGACCCCTAGAGGACGCAGTTCGAAGTTCCCATGAAAGGGAAGCGGCTAATGCTGCTACCTCGGTGCCCTGCACGGTCCCAGAAATGAAAAAATAAAAAATAAATAAAAAGTTCAGAGTTAAAGGTTGCTGTAAAAAATAAATAAATAAATAAAAATCTCAGCATATGGACGCAGCGTTAGTATACTAGAGGTCAGACTGGTGGTGGTCAAGAAACCACTGACCTCTCGGTCTTTGATGCGAGGGTGAGTGCGATCGTAGACGAGACAGGAATAAGTGGAGTTTTTTCAGAGTTCAAGGGTGATTCAGAAATGATTAGCGTTGTTAAATATGGTATGTACTTTTTAACTGTGGAATATTTATTTTCTTTTCTTTTTTTAATTAAGCTTTATTTTATGCCGAATTTTAAAATAAAACATGCAATAGAATTTGGGTTGTAAGTCTTTAAACAGTTAATTCTAAATAACTTTAACAATAATTTAATGATCATTTAAAGTAATTACAGAAAACACATTTTGCTTGGAGGAAACGAAAATGTATTTAAAACATCAAAGTGGTAAATAGATATCTCCTTAATAAATGAAAATGAACTTGATGTTTTTCCTGCAGCCACGTATCATTAACAAATCTCATAATTACAGGTGCAAATCACAAATTAAAGTGCTTAAATAAACAATGCAACAATTATTAATTGAACATTTTTAATAAAATTATTCATAGAAATTGATAATAATGGGATGCCTAAGAATCCGGTTTGTGGTCCAAGTGGGGAAGAGGGATGTGCATCCTTTGCGCCACCACCACTATCCAGAGCGCCACAAAAGGCATCCTATGTGCCACCACCACCATCAAATACATCCTGTGCACCATGACCGCCGCCATCCAGAAAGCCACCAACAGCATCCTGTGATCCATCGCCACTGTACATCACCATCCTCCACGCCAACCCCAAGCACTGGCCCATCAAGGAGCGTACTGACGGAGGAAGTAATGCAGACCAGCAGCACATGGTCCATGCCGTCAATGCTGTCTGCTCCGAACTGAAATACATAAAAAGCATATTATCAGACATAAGTGGTTCACTGAAAGTACTTTAAAATTGAATTAATTCACTTGCCATTTTTCTGTTACATTCCACCTATTATATTGCCCTAGCATTCGACACTGCATTTGAAGGGCCAGGGTCAAGAACACTGTAGTCAGTACTAGGGTACAGTGGGACAGGTAAACCATGTCTTTGCGAGGTGTTGTGCAGAACTGTGCAAGCCATCACAATACGGCACACTTGTGTAGGGCTGTAAAGTACGGTGCCGCCAGACCTATTCAAGCACCTCCACCATCCTTTCAACAGACCAATAGTGCGTTCGACCACTGACTGACAATATTAGTCATTGTAGCGCTGTTCTTGTGCAGTCTGAGGTCTGTTTAGTGGAGTGAGTAGCCAGGTTCTGAGGGGGTAACCACTGTCTCCTGAGAGGTACACATTTTGTTTGTAGTCTGCTCCTTACGGTTGGTTAAAATGTATGAATCTTTGGTTGACCCAGGCCCTTTATCAACTACATTTGTCAGAAACAAGTGTGCATTAGTGTTAATTTCGTCAATGAAGACGAAAACGAAAAATATTTGTTAACGAACATTTTTTTCTGTGACTAAGACGAGACGTTGACAAGCTAAAACTAATATCTGATGATAAAAACTATGAGAGACAGGACTATAATGTTATTTGAGGACTACCGGACATTCAAAATACATCCTATAGGCTACTGTCTTGTCCTTCAAAATGTGCATCCCTGTCATTGGATTGCAATCGGATAAGGGGCGTTTGCATATTTAATCTCAGTATGGCAGCCGCAGTGGATGGATAGGCTACCAAAACGCGAACTAGCAATCTGAAACAATGGCCTCAGCACCCGAAGGGGTAGGGATAAGGTGACCAGACATCCCGTTTTTCCCGGGAGTCACAATGCGTTGTTGATTAACTTAAAGTTAGTGAAAGCAGGATAGGCGGAATCGTGCTGATAGAAGTGCACTTTCTCGCGCATGCTCCACTTCTTCAGTTCTCATATACAGTACGCGATTAGTTCTCAGTGCTCAAATACATAATTGAAAAAAATACAAAAATACATTAAGTGAACATAAATAGGTGGGTAAAAACTGAACATGTGTCAGTATTATATGCATGCCTTCAGTCTTAAAGGGACAGCATTCCTAATTAAGTACCTATCCGTGTCATTAATGTTAACCAACAAAAGATGTTAATTAATTA
>NW_015625397.1:134766-140715 GCF_001515625.1 Sinocyclocheilus rhinocerous
GATCAGTTCTCAGTGCTCAAATACACACACAGAAGTCCAAATGTCTATTGTGTGGAGTATCTCACGTAAATACAGTCGGTTATGGATTAAGTGAACGCAAACAGGTGGGTGAAAACTGAACGTGTGTCAGTATTACATGCATGCCTTCCTTCTTAAAGGGACAGCATTCCTAATTAAGTACCTATCCTTGTCATTAATGTTAACCAACAAAAGATGTTAAATAAATATGTTAAGTAAACCTACTGTATCTGAAAAATGAGTTTAATGTGTATCTCTTTCATATTTGTCTTATTCTGCTTCTTTTTCAAAAATTATAAATTATATATATTATAAAAAATATAATTGTTCTTATATAAGTTGCTCCCTTTTCACTACTGTTAAAGGGATAGTTCACCCAAAAATGAAATTGTCATCATTTATTCAAGTTTTTTTCCAAATTCAATCCTTGATTCAAATTTATCCTAAGCTTAATTGATTTGGTCTAAAGAGAGAAGAATTTTTGTTTGAAGACTACATATAAAATAGCTACCAAAATAAATGTTGGTAACTGCAGTTTGACTAAAAGTAATGACTAAAAGTTGACAAAAATGCAATGACTTTTCGTCGACTAAAACTAGACTAAATGACTAAAATGTGACTAAGAATATTAAACATTTTTGTCTCAAGATAAAGACTAAGACTAATCAAAAATGCCTGTCAAAATTAACACAGGTGTGCATCACATATGATTTGGACATTCACTGACCAAAAATGTTTTTCGGTTAACAAAAGCAAATTCATTCTCAGGTGGTGCCTTTATTGCAAAAGTGCAGTCAATACAGCACCGATAACATTTGGAAAACCGGCGATCGCTGCAAATTGGGTTTTGATGTTGGCCTGTTGCCCAAGGAAAACGAATGTATTGGGGTGCCATCTCTATGGCATGCCATCTCTACTATGGCATGACTCAGGGATGACTGTTACATCCCCTATCGGTCTGTCGATTCCCGCTGAAATTAAGTGGCTTAATGTCGTTGTGACGAGAGGGGTGGGGCCGAGAGCTGTGGGAACGGAGCGAGGCCGGTGGAGTTTACAGTCGTCAATACTTGCAAAGGAACAGGTACAGCGTGATTTATTCCTGAAGGTCTCTCCAATACTGGCCGTAATTCAGAACACAATTCCAAGAGGATGGCCCTTGGGAATCGAAATCGGCTCATAAGTCAATCATCATCATGAGCCAAGAAATCCTCACAATCCCTGAAAACACGCTCCCTCCGCATAGTAACATGGAAAGGTCTTCTAACAGTGCTAGCACATCCATGGTCTCAATGTCCTAAAACACTGGACACACACACACACACAGACATTTTTATAGCCAATTCATTCTAGTAAAAAAATTAACACAAAGTATTTTCACCTGGATGAACGTTAAATATATTTTGATTGATTAACTACATGTCTGATTGATGCATTTTACTTAAAGGGGTCATATGATGCGATTTCAATTTTTCCTTTCTCTTCGTTTAACAGCCTAAATGAAAAGCAGAGTTTTTAATTATTCTGTTCACTTAATTGCTTGGCCATTTGGTGTCGCTAAAACACACAAGCCACTTAAAGAGTGTGTACGCACAGTCAAGAGCATCTGTTCAAAAATGTCCTGTAGTTTTCTGTAAGGGGTAGGTTTAGGTGTAGGGTGATAGAAAATACAGTTTGTACAGCATAAAAACCATTATGCCTATGGAGAGTCCCCGTAAACCACAAATGCAAGTGTGTGTGTGTGTGTGTGTGTGTGTTGTATTACATTGGCTGACCTTCCTCAGGCCACGCGCTACATATTGCCACTGGCAACAAAGGGAAGCTAATTTGTAATCTGCAAACATTGCTTATAATCTCTGGGTCCTTTATGAGCTGTTGCCTAGCAACAATATGGCACCTTTCTACATTGAGTTATGTGCAGCTTGCAGTAAAATGTGTCAAACAGAAAAGATAAACTCATACTGTGAAATAAATTGTGTGTGTGGACATGAAACAAATTGATATGGACGGTAATAAGAAACAAATATCTATGAATTCCTAAAACATACAAATTAGCCTCTCCATTATTGGTTGTCTGTTTGAAGAAGGTATTTGCATGCATATCATCATTCGCGTCACATATTGTATCACACCTGGTTGGTTCATCTCAACCTTGCAGAGGACGCCACTCGAAAAAAAGGCAAGGGCCTTCCCTCATTTTCAAATTCTAATGTTGTAATCATCCATAATAATGAACCTCTATTTAAATAAATCACTGTTCAACATTTTTTTTTTCACCTTGGAGAGCAGAGTGACTTTTTCAAATTGAAATATTTTCACAAATATTTTGATACATATTTTCACCTCATGGTCATTTTTACTTAAAACAGCACATAAAGCTATAATTATTTGAAATTGCAGTTCTCTGTACTTAGCAGGACTTGCTATTTCTATTCATCATATTTAATAATCTATCATACTAGTTCCTCCTTTACAGTAATTAGATGTCTGTTAGGGAATATTGTTGCGTAAACATCCTTATCTGAGGTAAAAAGTGTTGTGTTCATCCCTTCTGTCATAATGGATATATGATTAAGTGATTTTAGAGTACCATCAAATAATCAAATTAGTCACAAGCATTACAGGATAAACATATTCATGAGATATGATCATGTCACACATTTACTGAACTGTGCAAACGATTAAGGTATAACAAATTATTTTCAGTGGGAAAATAATGTTTGCGACCCCATACTTTTTGGGAGGGGCATTATTTACATGCTGAAGGGTATGAAATGTCACACAATGCATGCTAATTATTGTTTTAATGATTAGAGATCAGGAGTCAATGCTTTTAGAAACAACTAGAGTTGATCGCTAACTAGGTGAGACACATGACAAGTGACAATAGCATTTAAAAAATAAATAAATTAAAATATAAGTGCTTTTATCGAATTGTCAGTTGTCAGCATGCAGAGAAATGTAGAATGAAGTCCAGGGCAATGATTTGTTCTTCCAAAATGGCAATTTACATATCAGCCTGTTTCTAGCAGCAGAGTCGCAGCTGTTTGTCTTCAGTTGGTCCAATGACAAGCTCAGCTCTGATATAATTTTGCATCTGCAGAATATGCACATCTTAAATTAAAATTTCATCCTTTTTTCCATCTGTTTGTTTTTGTTTATTGTATGTATTATAGTCAAAATTACAGGGCAGCAGTTATTGTGGTGTTGCTTGACTCAGCATGATTAATTTTGGGCAATGCAATTACTGTGTAATCACATCTAAGGTCATTAGTTAATTTTAAGAAGAAAAAAAAAGGTGATGCATATTATTTTCTCCCTTATGAACACTATGTACAAGGATGTGTAATATTGAATGTGATAGTACATGTGTTACACATATTACGTGTGTTACAAGTATTGTACGTTTTACACAAATTACAATTGTATTGCAAATCTTATGCATGTTACACATATTACAAGTGTTACATTTATTACATGTGCAATATTACAAGTGTTACAAGTACTAAATGTGTTACAGGTATTACAAGTGATGTGTATTTAAGTTTTCTCAAACATTTGTGTACAAACTTACGATTTTAACCAAATGAATGGCAGATGGGCCTTATTTGACTAGGCAACACCCTGAAATGACTCAGTGGCTAAAATCTATTGAGCACTTTTTTACTGTGTAACTCTCTAGCAACATAGTGTGGAATTAGCTCAGGCAAGCATCACTTCCAGAGTTGTGCTGGACTGTTCTCAAGGTTAGTGCGGTCACTGTATTAAATTACCATATAGATGTCATATTAGATAACATATCTTGTATCTCATCAATACAACTGACTATAGACTGGAGTCATCTTGGAGGCAAAACAATATTCAGGTCATGTGGTTGCCCATTTTGACTGTGACCTCTGACACTCGTACAACTCATCTTGATGTTTCAAGGGTGCATCATTAAACTCTGTAGTGTTTCCTTAGTGATGGCTCTTTATTGCAACTTCATGTGTCTCTGTTGTTCTTTACTGAACAATGTAGACATTTATTACTCTCTGGAATACTTATTTATGATTTAAAATATTTTAGCATAATGATGTTTATATATGTTTTATAATGATGAATGATTTATCTAGTCAACTTATTTATATTAATTTTATGGATAAATAAATAAATAAATTATGGATAAATATATAAGCTATAGTAATGACTGATTGTGTCTGGAAAAATAGCGATATGAAATAGATATTTTAATAATTTATTAATAAACTAGCGCTTCCTGAGTCAGTAGCAGCTGCAAAGATGAAGTTAGCAATGCTTATTCGCCATGTTAGCAGAGAAAAAAAAAAGTACCTTACATACGGATTACATAATCAGAGAGCATTTGTTTTTTTAATTGAATTAGTTCATAAAAATAGGCATTTTCAAGCTTTCTCTAGATATATGACTCATGCCTGAGGCAAGTAGCCTTTACGCTGAGCTTCGGTTCATTTCTGTGACACGCTCCAGTTCATGGAGATCGAGACAGCAGAAAGCACTTCCTATTTGTTTTTGTTTTTTTCTTTATTTTACAAAAGACTCGTTGCCGTTTCAAATTATTTATTAGCCTTATCTCTATGAGCAAAAATGGTGTGTTTTAAGCTGTTTCCACCATTATCAAGAAAAAAAATTTCAAGCAAATTGCGATGGTGCCTCTATGTCCTATAATCATGCTAACAGCTTCAACACTCCACACAAACACTTGGATATGCACCTAATAGCACACATTTATCTGTTTAACATTTATAGGGTAACGTTGGAGCGAATGGCCATGTAAAGTTCAATTTTGCTTAATTGAAAGCTTATTGTATTACTGTATTGAAAGCTTACTGTATTATGTAGAGTTGAATATTATGAGAGGGAGATGGACTGGTTATGTTAAAGGAGATTTCTGATGACAGCGCTGCTCAGTCCATTTGCTGATTCTGTCTTACAAGGTGCTGTCGAAAGTAAAAATATTGTCCTTGTTTACAACCCTGTTTAAAGGTTTAAATGACACAACAAGCTGAATTCAAGGAACGCGCAGCGACGAAAGTCAACACTATTGCCGCCTTGTTTCGGCTGCGTCTGGACCATAAAGCTGAGCTTGAACACACCGCACTACACAGTACATTTGGCAGTGTTAAATTAATGCTATAAGAGTTTAATTTAACATTCGGCCCGAGTGTATTTGGTCCCACTCAGAATTGGTGATAAATTGACTCTTGTCATAGTGTTACATTTTCAGTTAAATTAACTCTATTTGGAGTAAAAAAAAGTAACACTGCTCAACACTGAATAGTGTTACCAGAGTTTAACACTAGGGGAATTTAACTCTGCAGGAAAATGTATTCTGATTAGTGTTAATATTTCACTTATGTAGAGTTCATTTACATTTATAATAGTGAAAAATTATCTCATTTTAAAACCCATTTGGTATTTTAAAAACCATAGAAAACAAGATCAACGATGTCACATTTAAAACATTTATTAAAAAATGTTGTCAGGCTCAAGAAACATACACATACATGCACAAAAATACATCACGTCTGCATGAAATGACAATACATCATTATATTCAGTACAGAACCTGTTGAACCTACTAGCTAAGCAGCCTTGCTCTAACCTCAGCGATACAAGGACCTTCACTTTGCCAACATCTTTGTTGTACACAGTGGTCTGAATGAAAATGTACATCTTGTGTAGAATAGTGTTATAAGTGGTGCCAAAAACAAAGTGTGCCTTAAGAAGTTTGTTCACCAAAAAATAGAATTATCGTTAATTACTCCCTCTTATGTCATTCCATTTCTATAAGACTTTTGTTCATTTTCGGAACACAAATAAAGATATTTTTAATGAAATCTGACAGACTTTTATCCTTTCATTGACAGCCTATACAACTAAAACTTTCAAGGCCCAGAAAGGTGTTAAAGACAT
>NW_015625397.1:140861-145985 GCF_001515625.1 Sinocyclocheilus rhinocerous
CCTAATAGTCTACTCTGAAAGTTAGTAGACATGTGGATGCAGATTAATGAGAATTAGTTGACATGTAGTTACAAAGTTACTTATAGTTAGTAGAATGTCTAAAGTGGACTATCGAAATAAAGTGTAACCGAAAAAGATTCTGAATCATGTGAGGAATTTATTTTTACTTGAGTAAATTTTGAATGTTGAACACGCATTTAGCGTTCACACACAGTAAATTTTGCAGTGTTAAATTAACTCTATAAGAGTTGAATTTAACACTCGGCCCGAGTGTATTTGGTCCCACTCAGAATTGGTGATAAATTGACTCTTGTCATAGTGTTACATTTTCAGTTAAATTAACTCTATTTGGAGTAAAAAAAAGTAACACTGCTCAACACTGAATAGTGTTACCAGAGTTTAACACTAGGGGAAATTAACTCTGTTCTGTGTTACCACAATTTAACTCTGCAGGAAAATTTACTCTGATTAGTGTTAATATTTCACTTATGTAGAGTTCATTTACATTTATAATAGTGAAAAATTATCTAATTTTAAAACCCAATTGGTGTTTTAAAAACAGAATAGAAAACAAGATCAACGACGTCACATTTAAAACATTTATTAAAAAATGTTGTCAGGCTCAAGAAACATACACATACATGCACAAAAATACATCACGTCTGCATGAAATGACAATACATCATTATATTCAGTACAGAACCTGTTGAACCTACTAGCTAAGCAGCCTTGCTCTAACCTCAGCGATACAAGGACCTTCACTTTGCCAACATCTTTGTTGTACACAGTGGTCTGAATGAAAGTGTACATCTTGTGTAGAATAATGTTATAAGTGGTGCCAAAAACAAAGTGTGCCTTATAAGAAGTTTGTTCACCAAAAAATAGAATTCTCGTTAATTACTCACCCTTATGTCATTCCAAACCTATAACACTTTTGTTCATTTTCGGAACACAAATGAAGATATTTTTAATGAAATCTGGCAGACTTTTATCTTTTCATTGACAGCCTATACAACTTCAACTTTCAAGACCCAGAAAGGTGTTAAAGACATCATTAAATTAACCCGTGTGACTCTGGTGATTTAACTTCAGTTTTATTAAGCAACACGAGTGCTTTGTTTGCGCAAAGAAAAATAAAAAAAATACACTTTATGAAAATATTAATCTCTGACAAGCGTACACGAGAGCACGACAACGGATGAATGTTTTGTTGAAATGAAAGCAGACGTTGTGTGAATGCATGCATAAAATTGAGGTTAAACCAGTGGAGTCACATGGATTACTTTAATGAATGTCATTACTACCTTTCTGTGCCTTGAATGTGCTAGTTGCGTGGACTGTCAATGTAGGGACAGAAATCTCTCAGATTTCATTAAAATATCTTCATTGGTGTTTTGAAGATGAACGAAAGTCTTACAGGTTTGGAACGACATGAGGGTGAGTAAATGTTGACCCCATTAAACAGTTTGTCAAAAGCATCAAGAGAAGAGACTGACTTGCATGGAATGGCATGCTGATCAAAACTGAAGTACTGGTGAACTGAATAATTCTTCCCAGAGCCAGGAGACAGGGCTGAGCACTTCCAGCAATGCCTTGAAGATGCTCCTCAATGCTTGTTCCACTCTGGAAACCCCCCCCCCCAAGAAAATCGCAGAGGACTATCACTGATATGTTAAATAAAAAAAAACTTCAAAAAAATAATAACAAAAATAATAAATAAAAACAAACCTTCTAGAAGATATCTCTACTTGAGACGTAGACACCTTTCCTGGTCTCTTCTGGCCTTGACAAGACACAAACAACAAACATTTTAAGATCATCAACACTGCTTAAAGAATGCTATATGAAGTTAATCCTTAGTCACAGTTAATGCAACTCAGTAGCTTCAAAACTGCTGTGAAAAGTGGCACAATGACATTTCTCTTTTCATTTTGTACCTTCAAATTATATTCCTCGTTAGAAATGCCTCTCTGTATAGTTTTGATTCTCCATAGCAAGTATCCGGTGGCACTCTTACCAACATCATAGTAATGCTCCTTAGAAAGACAAAAATACAGAAAAAGGAGAAGAAAAAGTGTTTTAAAATCACTTTTGTTCATTTTCGGAACACAAATAAAGATATTTTTAATGAAATCTGACAGACTTTTATCCTTTCATTGACAGCCTATACAACTAAAACTTTCAAGGCCCAGAAAGGTGTTAAAGACATCATTAAATTAACCTGTGTGACTCTGGTGATTTAACTTCAGTTTTATTAAGCAACACGAGTGCTTTGTTTGTGCAAAGAAAAATAAAAAAAATACACTTTATGAAAATATTAATCTCTGACAAGCGTACACGAGAGCACGACGACGGATTAATGTTTTGTTGAAATGAAAACAGATGTTGTGTGAACGCATGCATAAAATTGAGGTTAAACCAGTGGAGTCACATGGGTTACTTTAATGAATGTCATTACTACCTTTCTGAGCCTTGAATGTGCTAGTTGCGTGGACTGTCAGTGTAGGGAGAGAAATCTCTCAGATTTCATTCAAAAGATCTTATTGGTGTTTTGAAGATTAACAAAAGTCTTGTCAATTATTCCGCTTATACTACGGTTACCACACCTCAAGACATCGATCAGATGATATATTTAAAGGGATTCGTCCGGTTTTTGTACTTAAATCGCTATTGTGAGTAGAGTTAATTCTTCCGCATCTCATCTAACGCCTCTTTTGCTAGTTCCAAAAATGTCATTTTAAAGCTGGTAATGGAGGCTTGAGCCGTTGACAGCATTCTAATGCAGTTATTAATGAAGTTATTAGATGGAGAGCGAGAGAGACAGAGACACACAGAGAAAGAGAAAGAAAGAGAGAGAGAGAGACAGCTTATCTGAATTAGGCTACCTCTGTGCATCCCTCAACAGTGTTCCGCAGCAGCGTCTCTAAACAGCGCTGTTATTACCACGCTAGTGAGAAATGTCATGTTTAGCCTTTAAGTTGCTACACTATATAGGCTAACTGATAAAATCGTCAGCGCAGCGCTGACAACACCTTTTTGTGCAAACTGCGTGATCGTAGTGTGCATGTGCGAGCACGTGTGATTGCAGTAATTCCTGCGTGCTGTATAGGTACTGTATGCTAATTTCCGTTATTACAGTTAACTATGCGAAGTGATATGGAACTGTAATGCGGTCAAGAGAGCTGCCTGGAACTACGTTCGCCGTGCGTTTCCCTGAAAATAATTGCACACCTCAGAACGTTCGTCAGCCAATCAGATTCAAGCATTCAACGGCCCCGTAGTATAAAAAAGATATTTTTAATGAAATCTGGCAGACTTTTATCCTTTCATTGACAGCCTATACAACTACAACTTTCAAGGCCCAGAAAGGAGTTAAAGACATCATTAAATAAACCCGTGTGACTCTGGTGATTTAACTTCAGTTTTATTAAGCAACACGAGTGCTTTGTTTGCGCAAAGAAAAAAATAATAATTTACCACTTTATGAAAATATTAATCCCTGACAAGCATACATGAGAGCACGACGACGGATGAGTGTTTTGTTGAAATGAAAGCAGACGTTGTGTGAATGCATGCATAAAATTGAGGTTAAACCAGTGGAGTCACATGGATTACTTTAATGAATGTCATTACTACCTTTCTGTGCCTTGAATGTGCTAGTTGCGTGGACTGTCAGTGTAGGGAGAGAAATCTCTCAGATTTCTTTAAAATATCTTCATTGGTGTTTTGAAGATGAACGAAAGTCTTACAGGTTTGGAACGACATGAGGGTGAGTAAATGATGACAGAATTTTCATTTTTTGGGTAAATTAAGCCCATTAAACAGTTTGTCAAAGGCATCAAGAGAAGAGACTGACTTGCATGGAATGGCATGCTGATCAAAACTGAAGTACTGGTGAACTGAATAATTCTTCCCAGAGCCAGGAGACAGGGCTGAGCACTTCCAGCAATGCCTTGAAGATGCTCCTCAATGCTTGTTCCACTCTGGAAAAAACCCCCCAAGAAAATCGCAGAGGACTATCACTGATATGTTAAATAAAAAAAAACTTCAAAAAAATAATAACAAAAATAATAAATAAAAACAAACCTTCTAGAAGATATCTCTACTTGAGACGTAGACACCTTTCCTGGTCTCTTCTGGCCTTGACAAGACACAAACAACAAACATTGCACACCTCAGAACATTCGTCAGCCAATCAGATTCAAGCATTCAGTGGCCCCGTAGTATATATATGACTACCATGTAATAGCTTTTGTGTGACATACAGCCTTCGGCGTGCTTTGCCTCACTCTAATGAGAGGCCAACACAGGCCTCCAGCTTCTTCCGTAACACCACGTTTTCCTCGTGGCATAACAGGACTTAGCCCGTGGTCTCGCACAAGATCCTTTGGGTTGTAACACACTAAGATGCGACTGGCCCTCTGCCTGCTTGATTCCAGAATTCCCCAGATGAAGGTATTTTTGTGTCTGTGAGGATGACAAGGTGCCTGTGCCTCGGGTGAAACCGGGGCTCTGTCTCAAAGCTAGGCAGACTAACGAGTCATTAGGAGACAAATCAAAGGCAAAGGCATCAAAAGGCAATCACCGCCATATGTGTAAAATGTAGGTCAGCGCTCCAGCTATAACATCTACACTGCAACAATGCATTTTAGCAAGAAAATAGCATTTTAAATACTGCAGGGTGTTTTCTGTGTTTAGTTTGCTTTGCTTTTTGTTTTATTTTTTTCTGTCTTTTTTTCCTTTTCTTTTTTATCTTGTGTTCAAAGAGGTTGGGAAATATGATATGTGGTGTGATTTGTTAAAGTCTATGGGCCCTATCATACACCCGGCGCAATGCGACGCCAGGCAATGCGACGCAAGTGTTTTTTGCTAGTTTCAGACCGACGCAGTTGTCATTTTCACGTCCTGCGCCACGTTGTTTAAATAGAAAATGCATTTGCGCCCATTTGTGCGCCCATGGGCGTGCTGGTCTGAAAATGAGGTGTGTTCAGGCGCATTGCTGGCGCGTTACTATTTTGAGGCAACTGAAATAGACTGACTTTAGACCAGGTTTTTGTTGGTCAATGGTGCACTAGTTTTTTTGTTATTTAAAGAGCGCGTTAGTATAGGCGGGTCCACAGCGCG
>NW_015625397.1:146107-146426 GCF_001515625.1 Sinocyclocheilus rhinocerous
CAGCGCGCGAAGACTCTGCTTATTACACACACAGGGACGCACTGACTTTGCACTTGCCAATTCTGCCATGTAAACAGCAAATCTGCCATGGCACGAGCGAAACTGGCTCTTAACACTAGAACTAAAATTATGTAATTTACAATCCAATGTTGTTAAAAATTATTTAGATAAAACCAGATAAAAAAACAGGGCATTTATACCTATAAGCGCCAGTATTTGAGTTGATGTACAGTGGTGTGAAAAAGTGTTGGCTGATTTCTTATTTTTTTGCATGTTTGTCACACTTTAATGTTTCAGATCATCAAACAAATTTAAATAT
>NW_015625397.1:147378-149058 GCF_001515625.1 Sinocyclocheilus rhinocerous
TGTTAAATATAAAAACAAAATATATATTGTGTGTTTGAGTGGTCCAGACGCTACAAATTATTTAGATAAAACCAGATAAAAAACGGGGCATTTATACCTATAAGCGCCAGCGGATCAAATTTACGCACCTATATAATGCATGTATTTTCGCGCTGTCATTTTCTTGCCGCTTATGTTTTAACATTGTACATTTCTAGGCAACGCCTTTCACTCACTGATTTAGCGGTTATCAGTTTCATAAATAAAGTCAAAATGACTAGCAAAAGGTGATTTATGAAAGGTAGGTATTATAAACACTAAATGCCATGAGTGATGGAGAGTCTGATGGTAAGTTATGCGTCCTGGGTCGGCTCAGCATCTGACGGCTCATCTGACAGTGATCCAGATATCAGATTTACATGTTTTAGCCTCACGTTACTCTAATTGGTCAAACTTTGGTTTAATTATTAAATTTTTGTCTTGCCATATAGTTTATTGTTTGCTACTGTGTTGCTATTCTAGTCTGGCTGTTTCCTGAAGAAATCCATATGATGTAATGAATAAAACCATTTTTTTTAATACCCAAAGTTTAATGGTGTTGTTCTCTTATTCAAATTATAAATGATATAACTAAATAAATTAATAAATATTTAGGTGAAGCTGTGCGCTTGAATTTGTCATAGTGGGAGATGAGACTCTGAACCAATCAGAGTCTCATCTCCCATCGTCTTTAACACTAGAACTGTTACAGAGCCGACGAGACAAGAGGCGTGCGGATCCATATGCAAAGCTTTATTTCTAGAACAAAGTCAAAACAAGCAAGGGTCAGATAATGTCAAACAGGTATATTGAGGGCAAGACACAAGAGTAGTCCAGTGAGCGGGCGTGGTCGATCTCCGGCGAACAATGTCCAAACAGAGTATTCCAAAGGGTTAATACGAAACACAGGCTATGGTCCAGGCGAGGGGCAAACAGTATTCGAACAGGGCGAGACGAGAGGGATAATCCAGGACAAGCGAAAATCAGGAAACAGGCAAACAGGAAACTAGACTAGACCAGACAACTAGAACTAAAACTAGGAACGGGAACTGGCTCTGCAAAGTAGCTATCCACTAGGGTAGCGATATGCACTTACAATACTCAGCAGTGAGAGAGAGGAAGTCCATGGCTTATGTAGCATGTCTGATTGGATTCAGCTGTGTGTGTGTAATCAGTGCATTCAGCTGTGTGTGTGTGTAATCAGTGCAATGGATGATGGGAACTGTAGTTCGGGTGAAGTGCAACAGTAGTGTGGTGCAAGAGTCCATAGTAGTGAGCGGGTGATCTCTGGTGGTGAGCGAACGGAAGTGCATGGACCGGATTCGTGACACCTGGGTTATTTGTAATCACGTTTCACACTGCTCATACTATACCTGGGGTTAACTGTTAATCCTGGGTATTCATTAACAGACGTTTCACACTGTACATTCCTAAACCCTGGGTTAACATTCTTATTTGCATATTTGTGGTGTCAGTGTCATTGATTGGATGAACGCGGCATGCAACATGTTTACTTAATGGCTCTAGCATTGCGCATCCTCTTATTATATATATTGGCGACAGTATTATCAAGCTTTACATTCTCTTTCTGTGAGATAAATTTTAATTTGAAGTATATATTGCCAACAGCATTATCAAGTTTTACAGAATGGACATTTCTGT
>NW_015625397.1:149978-152304 GCF_001515625.1 Sinocyclocheilus rhinocerous
GAAGTGCAACAGTAGTGTGGTGCAAGAGTCCATAGTAGTGAGCGGGTGATCTCTGGTGGTGAGCGAACGGAAGTGCATGGACCGGATTCGTGACAAGAACCACCACGGGGTAAATTTTACCCGTGGCTGTTTTTAAAACGTACATAAAATATTTTTAATAAAACATTCAAGTCTCCCAGTCACTGACTTTCACTAAAATTGTGTGATTTACAACCCCCTGTTGTTAAAAATTGTTTAGATAAAATCAGATCAAAAAACGGGGCATTTATACCTATAAGCGCCAGTGCGGGTCAGATTTACCCGCTATATAATGCCTGTACATTCGCACTGTCATTTTCGTGCTGCTTATGTTTTAACATAGTACATTGCTAGGCAACGCCTTTCACTCACTGAATTAGCGGTTATCAGTTTCCAGGCTTGTTTAGCTTAATATTGACCGTTATGAAAAGTGACTAGTGTAGCCTGCATAAAAAAAGTTTCGAACATAAAACAACAGGACAAAAATATAGTTGATTACTAGACATAATCATTTCATGACTCTAGACACTTCATTGTGAAGATCGTAGCATAATACAGTGAAATAATATTTTCTTTAGCCATTCAGAAACAGCTGTCATGTGCGTGGGTAAAATTTACCCACTGGCGGTTTCAGGTATACAGCGACCCCTGGCGGTTCTAGTGTTAAAAGCCAGTTGCGCTCGCGCCATGGCAGGTTTGCTATTTACATGGCGGAATGTAATTTTTCATTTTTAAAAATGTTTGTGTGCTGCTGCACGTCCCTGTGTGTGTAATAAGCAAAGTGTATGCGCGTTGTGCACCCGCCTATAGGCGCATATTACTAACGCGCTCTTTAAATGACAAAGAAAAAATATTGTGCCAGACTTTAGACCAGGCTTGAGTTGGTCTATGGCGCAGTCTGTTTTCAGTTCCTCAAAATAGCAACGCACCAACAATGTGCCTGAACACACCTCTTTTTTAGACCAGCACGCCCATGGGCGCAAATGCATTTGCTATTTAAACAACACAACACAGGACGGGAAAATGAGAACTGCGTCGTGCTGAAACTAGCAAAAACACTTACGCCGCGCCTTGCGCCGGGTGTATGATAGGGCCCAGGGCCCCAAAAGTCTAAAGTCAAAAATAGTTAGGAGGCACATTCATTGTGCAATGCTGAGTTAAGTGAATTCATAATAATAATAATAATAGTAAATTCTTCAAATTAACGTTTTGTGCAAATTATTTTTCATCTCAAAGATTTATGTTTGTCCAGCATCATAAAGTAAGGACATTGTTAACGATAATGATGATAAATAGTTTTAAGTCTCATGTTAGAGTTGTGTAACGCTCATAATTATTCTTCTACCCACATTCAGTATCTGAAGCATTCTGCCTTTACTTTGACCTCTGTTTGAAAGTAAATTCACTTTGATTTTTCAGAGTCAAACTAATTATGTATGTGGTTGCATATGGGCAATAAATGTTTGCAGTATTACATTTGAAATCATAGCTGTTGTTTTTTAAACTTAAGATTGAGAGAATATAAAGAGCGAGAGTGTCTTTGTGAGTGTTAAATAATGAAGACATATTGTATAAATTAAAAACCAAACGATTGTGTGTGCTGAAGAAATTAAGTTGAGGGAAAGAAAATATTAATGGACTTGGAAAGATTTCTTACATGACTGTTCACCAATGCGAATTTGAAAAATATGATCAATCGAGGTAAAAGTAAAGCTATGTATTGTGTCTGATTGAATGCTTGCCATTAAAAACTATAGAACCTCATTAACCCGGCAAACTTCATTTATATAAAGAAATTGCATTAAGTTGTCAAGTCTGCTTGATTGACATATTCAAATTTGATAACTAATGCTGCACTAAATGGTTGGTTTATTAGTAGATAAAGCCTGCTGTTCTTGCCAGAAAACGGCAGTGTTGACTTACAGTAAAGCATATAGCAGAATTCCCATGATCAGAGACAACCAAATGCATTATTGTTGAATAAATGTTAAATTGGAAATTGGAAAAATATTAAAAGCCATGGAATTTTCTGTAGTTTTTAAGTCATACTGGCTGGATATAATTTATATAGTTTGTGAGTGAATCATGTGAGTGAATAAATGAATTGTGGAATTTATTGTGAGTGAATCATTCTTTAAAACTGGCAGCCTGAATCTAAATAAATAAATACATAAATAAATAAGTAAATACATAAATTCTGTAATTAAAAACACCTGTCAAGGAAAATTATACAAATTCATTGGTCTCAAAGACTTTGTTCAGGCTGCAAGAATCAGATTTCTTTAATGGGTCTGACTTAATTTTTTGT
>NW_015625397.1:152425-163990 GCF_001515625.1 Sinocyclocheilus rhinocerous
AAAAAAAAAAAAAAAAAAAGCACATTATTTATTTATTTATTCATTAATTTATTGTATATATTAATTAATTAATGTATTTATTTTTTACAAACTTGATCTAACCACATAAATATGTTTTGAAATCCAAAGTTTGCATTTATTTTGTAATTTGACATGAAACGTGACCATCACACCACACAAGTACAGCAGTGTTTACATCTATGTCGAATATTCAGTATATTCAGTAATTTATTCTCATATGTGTAAAGTTTAAGAGGTAACCATTCATCCTCCTCAAGTACAACTCATGAGTGATTTTAAGCTTTGTTTATTCTTCCCGTCATCCATTAGCTGAAGGTTAGCATTGTGTGGCATTGTCTGAATAGCCACTAATTATGGTTAGCATCTCACATCGTGAGGTCATTAATGTTAATGGAAAGTGCAGCCATGTGAAATTATTCATATTAACCCATGAAATTAGATAATCTGGCTAGATTTATGATCATCAGCAGTTATGTCTCTCTCATGTTGCATTGCTTTTGGTGTTAATGGCATAATTACATGCACATTTACACAAGTTGCCATTGTGCAATGTATATGAGGGAACATATAAAACAATTTTTCTTCAACTATGCGCACTATTGACTGCATTTTTAGAAAAATAAGAACTTTCATTCATTCATTCATTCATTTATTCACACCATGTGGCAGACTATTTTTCTCGCTAACAGTTATTTCATAGCTAATGTTTTATTTCCATAAATATACTAATATAATAACAACTTTTAATCTCTAACACTTCATAACTACATTTGCATATATTTTTTTTCTATGAAGTTAGCAGGTCAGATCCACTGTAAAACGTTTTGCTTTCTCCTCCTACTCATCATCCTTTCCCTTCTTCTGCCTTGAAGGCATTTAGAAGTTCCATGATCAATTCCTACAAAACCTTGTGCCGTGTGTCTCTAGCGGGCTTCCCTCCCCTTAATAATTTGCAATGCTCCGCTCCGCCCTGACGACTGAAGGTCAAAATAAACTGGATCGTTTAATGCTGCCTGGGGATGTACGTACACTACACTATATTGAGTTCCCTTCTCGTACTGTGACAGCGAATAATGGAATCTACTCCAGTCCTCTATTTACTGGACTTTCCCGTGCAGTTAACCCTGTCGTAGGAGAGTTACATATGATGATTACATCAGTGTATCACAGCTGACTCCTGCTGACATGCTTTGACAAAGCAGTCATGAGGTTAACATAACGGGTCACTTGCTTGGATGATTTCTCTGGGACTGCATTATGTCTCGTAAGGAAACTGTGTCTCAGGTTTTGAATAAGTGTACATAAATTATGGCATAATTTTAACTCTGACCCTAAAAATAGCCTTGGATTAACCCTCTTTTGTATTGACATATTTATTAAGTTTAAACTATATATTTACTAATTGTAAATATATAAATTATGAACTAATTTTAAGGTTTCACAAATGTGAGGACATTGATATATATAATTTAAATAACTGTCCCCCTAATTGTCCTTACTAAATAAGTTTCCCATGAAGTTCATTGTGAATATTAATTACCTTTCCTAATTTATGAGACAGTATTTGCTCATTTTACATAGTCTAATCTACACCGACACGATGAACTGTATAATAACAATAACTAAACATTTATGTTGTAAAAATTCCCTTCCTATATTGTGCATTTCTAGAGGCTCTTCCCAGCATGCACGTGGGCATGAATAAATCATGTGAAATACTGCTTTGCAGTGAATTGATGTACTATTAACTGTATTATTTACACTGGTGGTGTTGGGTTTGCTCCCTCTTGGCAAGCTGAACTCTTTACTTTAGTTGAACTTGAAGAACACCTTGTGTAATCCTATAGCATTCCCACTAAATATGGTACTGAACTGACGTTTCTATATGAGAGTGTGTTGTGATATTACAGGATAAAATCTGATTATAAAAATCTGTTCATTTTTAAAGGATCTGTCACGAATCCGGTCCATGGCCTTTCGTCCGATTGCCACCAGAGGTCGCCCTTTCATTATATTGACTTTCACACCACACAGACTGTTACACGTCACCCTGGACGACATTTCCCACTTTACATTGCACTGATTGGACTCACCTGCAGTCAATCACACACACACACTATATTACACCCACTCAGATCCTTCTCAAACTGCCGAGTATTGTTTAGCGCTTATCGCTCACCTAGTGATAGCTACTCTACGGAGCCAGTTCCCAGTCCTAGTTTCCAGTTCTAGTTGCCAGTCTAAGTCTAGTCACGTCCTGTTGTCCTGTTGCCTGTTTACTGATCTTCTGCTCGTCTTGGAATTCTCTCTCGTCTTGTTTGGACTCTGTTTGCACCTCGCATGGATTATTGATTGTCTGTTGGATTACCCGTTTGCCTTGCCCTATTGGATATTTTTGGACTGTTTGCTGATAGAGTTTTTTTGCGAAGGTATTAAACCACCGCTGATGTATAAGCTTAGACGCGAGGGTCCGCGTTCATCACTTTGTCAGTTTATGGACTATGCTTTGTTGTGTGTTGGCTCTTCACTCACTGTGGGTGTCGCGGAGGAGGAATGCGACAACGCGTCTGTGACTGAGATGGCGGACGCACCAGTTCACACTCACAAAATGGCGGCCACAACAACGCCCCGTCACCGCTGCTCTTCATGCGTCGTCAAGTTGCATCTGTTCGTTCAGAGTCACGTCCAGAATCACGCCACGTCTCAGCTGATCTTCCAGGGTCTCGTCACGTCTCAGCTGATCTTCCAGAGTCTCGTCACTTCACGTCTGATCTTCCAGAGTCAAGTCACATCACAGCTGATCGTCCAGAGTCAAGTCACGTCACAGCTGATTGTCCAGAGTCAAGTCACGTCACAGCTGATCGTCCAGAATGAAGTCACGTCACAGCTGATCGTCCAGAGTCAAGTCACGTCACAGCTGTTCGCTCAGAGTCCTGTCACTTCCTGTCTGTCGCACCCTGATTCTCAAGGTCTGTTCTTCAGTATCCCAGACTGGCATCCAGCGTGGAGGACCCACCGCTTGTGTCAGAACGTGCTGCTGGTATCCCTAAACCAGCGCTCTCAAACCCTTTTATCCCAGAAGTAATCTCCTTGTCTGCTGCATATCCCATATGTGGGATTGCTCTCTGGTGTGTATGGGCTGCATTCACTACTGCTGAAGTTCCAGAGCCAGCGCCGTCCGCAGAAGGATTGCCAGAGTTGGCGGCTGCGGCTGCAGAATCTCCAGAAATGGCAGTGCCCGCTCCAGATTCTCTAGAGTTGGCGGCTGGGCTGCAAAACCTCCAGAGACGGCGGTGCCCGTTCTGGATTCTACGTTTGCTGCAGAACCTTCTGAGGCGTCGTCTTTCACTTCAGCTCGGGTTACGGTAGTGGCACCCATTAATGAACTCTCTGCCTGTCCTGTCATGGCTATGGAGGCCGTCTGTGAACTCTCTGCCTGTCCTGTCACGACTATGGAGGCCATCTATGAACTCTCATCCTGTTCTGAACCAGCCATGGAGGCTGAGTGTCTGTCCGTCTAAATGCTGCTATTAAGTCTGATTTTGAACTCTCTGTTTTGCCAGTTTCTGTCAATGAGTCTGATCATGAACTGTCAGTCTATCCAAAATCTATCCATGAATCTATGTCTGAATTATCTGCCAGTCCCGTTTCCGTCAATGAACCTGACATTAATTGACCTGTCTGTTTCCATCCCACTGACAATTCTGATGTCGTACTATCTGCCTGCCCAGTATCAGTTCATGAGTTGTTTGTCAGTTCAGTTCCAGTCACTACTCTTGGTTATGAACAGTCTGTTCACCCTATCTCTGCCAACACACCCTGTTTTGAATTGTCTGCTTATCTGGTCTCAGTTAACAAATCTGTTTTTGAACTGTCTTTCCTGTCCAGTTTCAGTCAGTAAGCCAGACTTGGAACTATCTGTCTGTCCAGTTTCATTTAGTGAGTCTGGTTTTGAACTTTCTGCCTGTCAAGTTTCGGTCAGTGAGCCTGTTTATGAACTGTCTGCCCGTTCAGTGATCACCAGGGAGTCTATTGATGAACTTTTTGCGCTCCCTGCCTCGGTCTTTGAGTCTGTATATACTCTGTCTGTCTCTTGTGTCTCAGTTTTTCCTAGGTCCCAGTCTCTACCATAGGTCTCTGCTCTGTCCGCTCCACTGTGATGGTCTTTTGTCTGGCTTTGGTGGCCTTCTGATCCGTCTGTTCCGCCGTGGTGGTCTTCTGCTCCACCTTGGTGGTCTTCTGTTCCGATTGCTCCACCGTGGTGGTCTTTTGTCTGGCTTTGGTGTTCTTCTGCTCCACCGTGGTCGTCTTCTGCTCTGTTTGCTCCGCCGTGGTGGTCTTCTGCTCCGACTTCTCCACTGTGGTGGTCTTCTGCTCTGTCTGCTCCGCCGTGGTGGTCTTCTGCTCCATCTGCTCCACCTTGGTGGTCTTCTGTCTGGCTCTGGTGGTCTTCTGCTCTGTCCACTCCGCCGTGGTGGTCTTCTGTCTGGCTCTGGTGGTCTTCTGCTCCATCTGCTCTGCCGTGGTGGTCTTCCACATGGACCTGGCTCCGACCCTCCCCCTGTTCCGCCTCCGCTCCACCACCCTCCTGGATTGTACTATGTTGGGAGCGTCTGGAAGCCGCTCCTTGGGGGGTGGGACTACATCTACATCCCCCTAGACTACATTTCCCATGTTACATTGCACTGATTGGACTCACCTGCAGTCAATCACACACACACACACACTATATTACACCCACTCAGATCCTTCTCAAACTGCTGAGTATTGTTTAGCGCTTATCGCTCACCTAGTGATAGCTACTCTACGGAGCCAGTTCCCAGTCCTAGTTTCCAGTTCTAGTTGCCAGTCTAAGTCTAGTCACGTCGTGTTGCCCTGTTGCCTGTTTACTGATCTTCTGCCCATCTTGGAATTCTCTCTCGTCTTGTTGTTTGGATTCTGTTTGCACCTCGCATGGATTATTGTTTGTCTGTTGGACTACCCGTTTGCCTTGCCCTATTGGATTGTGTTCGCCAGAGCCTGATCAAGTCTGTCCTTAGATTATTATGTCTCACCTGTGCCATACCTGTTTGCTGGTGTTTCGACCCTGCCTGTTTCTGACCATGTATTTGAATAAAAGCTTGCATATGGATCTGCACGTCTCTCGTCTCGTTCGCCCCGTTACAGGATCTGTGAGGCTAGATGATTTATAAAATTATTTTGTATTTGCTATTCATTTGTCTATAGGCCCTGTTCATTCTAACATAAGTTTTATCACTGGGGGTCACAGACTTGCTGCTTACTCGCAAACCTCGGGTCTTTATTGCGACTCGGGACTTCATTCCCCACGCTCCCCCTCATTCATTTTTTTAAAGTTAGACATCAGCCTTTTTAGTATTTCTGTATTCTTGTAACAATATAAAAAAAAAAATAATAAAAGTATAAAAGAATGTCTGTTTTCTAATTATTTTTATTTATTTGTTTGTTTGTAAAAAGTGTAGCCTATCACTACAGTGATCTGAGGTAATAGTGTAGGCCTTAATATATTTTTTTCCTGCGCAACATTATTTAAATAACTGATGACTCAATAAGTGCAATTCAATATTTGATACAATGATGAAGTGATGTTTCACTCATAATTACTGAAGGCATAAAACAAAAGAATATCAGCAAAACTTGAACAGGGTTGAAGCAACTACCGTATGCAATGACAAATAAGTGTCACTGTCATTTGATGGTGGTGGATGTGGTGAATAAGTTGCCAGTGATCAAAATATTGATTTTAAAGACGTTGAAAACGATAGTTTTAAGAATATGTTTGAGATCGCGAATACGAGTTGAATGTACTGTTGAAGTACACTCTGACGATGACAGTGAAGGTAAAATCATCTGCTCAAATCATCTGCTATCGAAATTTCATTTAATTTAATTTTGTTTCATTTTATTATTTTGATATTATTTATTTATTTATTTTATTTTTTTGCCAAATATTAAAATATTGAAAAATATGAAGAATTTAAAACACATTCACACAGCAAGGTGAAAAGAGCTGTCCATGAAAGAGGTCAAATTATACAAAACATAAGCTCATATGTAGTCATGTTTAAAGCTTTAGATTCTAAAACGTATTTATACTGCATACTATCTGTATTTATATTAATTTAAAATAAAAGCTTAATAACAATTATTAAACTAAAATGGCCCATGTTTAAGGGTACAATCATTATATAAATCATATAAAATAATTATAATAAATAATCATCACTAAAAGCCAGATGATTTTATTTAAAAAAATGTTTAACTATGTAGTACCCTTTAATTTGGAGCAATAGAAACTGGGGGAGTGGCTTTATTTTGTCAGAGATGTGTCACTTTGCTTGAAGATGATTGGTCAAATTTCGGTTTTGAGATCTCTAAACCAGAACATAACCTGTCCCGAAGCAGGTTAGCCATGGAGTATAAGTTACTATGACGATGAACACGGCTAAAAGCCAAACCACTTTCATGGTGCCTAAAACCCAGAGTTAGCGCTAACTAAACTGAAACTTACCTGGCTAGCCAGCTAAACCGGCTTCATGATATAGGCCCCAGATATATATGTGTGTCTCGATGGATGAATACAAGTCTAAATTAAAACCGTTAAGTCATACAGAGTGATTGTGTTTTTTCAGAGGACTTGGAAAAAACTGCTCTATTCATATGGATTATTTTTGTGATGTGTTTGTCTGTGAACATGAAATGTGAACATTTTTGGTGACTTTCAATGGAGGGACATATATCTGTCAGATTTCAATAAAATATAGCGTTTTTTGTTTTGAAGATGAACAAAAGTCTTAAAGGATTTGGAACAACATGAAGATGAGTGCCTGATTAGATAATTTAGAATTTGATAATTTAGTTTATTGGGTGAACTGTTAAATTAAATAGAACTGTAATATTGTCATGGAACTCATGGAAACACAAGCAGACGATTCACTTGTAGTAGGATTTATTAAGAGCATAAACCAGAAACACAGAACAGGAGTTTACACCAGGTACAAAGACTGACACTGAACAAGGCCAACACAGGGGTATATATACAAGGGCTAAGAAGGTTAACAAGGGGGTGGAACCAATGAATCACCATGACAACAAACAATGTAGAACAGGAAACGGGAACTAAACACACAAAGTAAAGAAAGAAACACTGGGGGCAGAGACACACTTCAACATAAAAGTCCTTGAACACAAGTCAGAGGAACACAGACTCGGGTCATGACATGAACATGTATATCTTTATTTTTCCCATTAAAGCGTCTATGTGTGCAGATTTGGAACTTCATTATTTTGTGACTCTAATGTAAGTATTTAATTTCTGTTACTTGTTATTGCCAGTTTTTTTTTTTTTTTAAGCGTAGTATCTACATTCAATTTGACCAATCAGAGCCAAGCTTTTTAAATTTGCTTTGCAGGTAATGGTCCAATCACACACTGTATGCTATTGAGATGGTAACATGTTTTCAGTAGAAATAATCCCAGTTTAGCTTTATTTTATTTTCCTGACTAGAATATCAGGTCAGCTCCCGCCTCCCATGAACAACTTAATAGGTGCTTAAAAGGTGTGTCGAAGTCGAAGCAGCCACAGACAGATGAAGATACTGCTCGCAAAAATACTCCTCCTTGATGGTATGTTTTTAATAGCCATTTGTTTAACTAACTTTGAGCTCACTTCTGAGTTAAGTGCGTGTGTGTTCACTACTGTGTGTGTGCACTTGGATGGGTTAAATGCAGAGCACACATTCCGAGTATGGGTCACCATACTTGGCCACACATCACATCACTTCACTTCACTCACTTATAATAACAAAGCTAATAATAATTATTATTATTATGAAATCACATTACTGTCTGAACTAAAAAACTCCTGCACCTGTGTCCCGATGAGGATGTAGGGCACATGAGGCATGCAGGATTTGAGCTCAGATACCCATTCCTCCTGCACATTGTGATAGGAAGCTGGCCAAAAATACTCCTCCTTGATGGTATGTTTTTAATAGCCATTTGTTTAACTAACTTTGAGCTCACTTCTGAGTTAAGTGCGTGTGTGTTCACTACTGTGTGTGTGCACTTGGATGGGTTAAATGCAGAGCACACATTCCGAGTATGGGTCACCATACTTGTCCACACGTCACTTCACTCACTTACACCATTAACATGCTATCACCATTACCATTAATGTGCTTTAAATTAAAATGTGGTTGTGTATTATGTATATATACAATACACAACTTCATTTTAATTTAAAGCATGTTAAATGATATTTTTAACCTGTGCGTGATGAGTGGCGCACCTGGAGCTCGTTCCCGCTGGCCTTAAAAGCCAGGAGAAGAGACACCAGCGGGAAGGCACCCCGGAGCTCCAGGCGACATTAATGCTTGTTTCTCCTTGTTCACAGACTCCGAAGGCACCCCGGGAGAGGGATCTGCACCACGGCACTTCACCCCACGAGCACCACGCTGAGACGGGCACCGAGCACCATTCATCAGAGCACATGTGATCAGTGTGTGGGCAATAAATCACCCTCCGGGGCTCTTTCGATCAGTACCGAGTCTGTGTTCTCATTCACCCCGCGACAATATATATAATTATTCTGGAATGATGGAATATGCATAGTGTACTATTCATAGTGTAGAGAAATATTCTACAAATTGATTAAAGTAGTTATGTTATTGCATTTCTCAGATTTGTATTTTAATTTATTCTAATTTATAAAAAATATGTTGGTCAAGAGTTTGTCTGCTGTACTTTTTAAATGTACTCAGGGAATGTATTGTTGTAATGTACACAGGGTATAGTACATTAAAGTTTTCTAGATTTGAAAGTGTGTGTAGTGTGTCATTTTAATTGAATTATTTTTGTATTTTTTAATATACCATATTAGAATGCTGAAAAAATATCTTTATAACAAACTAATAGTGTGCTGTTAATGCATTTATAATGAGTTGAAATGCTATTGAAAATGTTCTAAAAGCACAATAAAGTGAAGCTTAAAATATATTATAATTGTACTTCAAGTATGAAAGTGTGTCTTAATGAGTGAGTCACTGAGTCATTCATTCAACCGATTCATTCAAATGGCTGATTCATTCAAGAACAAGACAAGTGATTCATTGATTTGTTAACCCTTAAATGCATACCTCGGGTCTTTAGCGACCCGGGACATCATTCTCTACCCTCTCCCTCCTTCATTTTTTAAAGTTAGACATCACCTGTCTTAGTGTTCCTCAATCTATTAATTATAAACAATATAACAAGAAAAAAAATAGTACAATATAAAAGAATGCCAGTTTTCTGATTAATTTTTTTGCAAAAAGTGAATAGGGTCGCTAGAGACCCCAGGTATACAAATGTGTAAGTATTTTTTCCTGCGCAACTATATTTACATATCTGATGACTCAATATGTGCAATGCATCTTTTTTCCTCAAGGTGGCACTGTTTGATACACAATGATGACGTGACGTTTCACTCATAATTACTGCAGGCATAAAACAAAATAATATCATCAGCAAAAACTGAAGTGGTTTGAATGGCTTTACTGCAGAGCAATTACTATATGCAATGAAATATAAATGTCACTGTCATTTGATGCTGGATGTGGTGAATAAGCTGCCAGTGATCAAAATATTGAATATGAAGTCATTGAAAACAATAGTTTGTAGAATATGGTTGAGATCGTGAATATGAGTCAGATGCTGAATGTACTGTGGAAGTGAGCTCTGACGATGACAGCAATGGTAAAATCATCTTCTCAAATTGAACCCTTTCAAGGGGTATCGAAATGTTTCATTTTAATATTTTGATAATATTTTTTTTATTTTATTAATTTTATTATTATTTTTTTGCCAAAGATTAAAATATTGAAATATATGAAGAATTTAAAACACATTCACACAGCAAGATGAAAAGAGCTGTCCATGAAAGAGGTCAACTTATACAAAACATAAGCTCACAAACGAAATATGCTTTATTTTATTCTTCTGTAATTGTTCTTAAAATATCAAGATAGTTTTTTGCTATTGCAGCAGTTAGAGATCCATCCGTGCTGTATATATAGGTCCGGGTCGCTAAAGACCCGAATATATAATAATGATTGGCGTGTTTTTCATAAATTTGCATTGGTTCTGTTGCGGCTTTGTTTGGAACTATTTTGGTTGGTAAAACAGGGCAAAAGCAGGCAATATTGTGTCTAAAATGTAACTCACAATATTAACTTTACTGAACATGTTTATTGAACTGTTGTAAAAAAAATCACGTTTGCAACTGTGCTAATATTTTGGGAAAAACAGCATGCTTGATTTTGAAATATTGCTTAACTATATCATATATAAGATTTGGGTCAGTTTGTTGTTGCAGATGGTTGCCTCTTCATTCTGCCCTTCCATACACCTTGGGCCATAATCTAATCTAACTCTAAATGGTGCCTTGCTCTTTCAGTTCTTTTGGTGTAAACAGTTCTTTCCGGTTATTTGCTAGGACGCACTTGTCACAGTTGCAGCCCAGTCCTTGCCTCTGGTGCAAGTTGTGGCTTTGTTTGGCCAAGCGAACCAGCTAAATAAAGGCTTTCCAGCTTCCTGAGCCATTAGAGTCCTCCACATCTGCATCTTTGAGACCGCAGTGTCAAGTATAAGATGGGATGAAATGAGTGACTTTTATCTGAATTATGACACCAGTAATTGAAGCAGGTTAGACTTGGAGACATGGGAATGATGGCAGTCAGATACTTGAAGCCCCCCAGGATTTGTGTCAAGATGCTCTGAGCTGATCTCATGTCTGGTTCACTGCATACTTCTGTGCTTAGTCTTAACGGATAGCTAATTATTACATTGCATTAAAGAGGTTGCCAGCTTGTTCTTTTCCGGCATGTTGAGTCTTTTTTTTCTCCCTCCATATTTGGTATGACTGAGAGTTTCTCCCAGCTTTTCTTGTACCCAGGGCCGGATTTACACATAGGCATTCTAGGCGCGTGCCTATGCTTGCTCGTCCAGGGGGGCCCAAACATAATGAAGAGATATATAATATTTTTGTTATACTATGGGCTATCTACAACAGTAAAAGAACCAAAACCCCAGAAGACATTGAGCAAATAAATATAGCAAACAATAGGGTAAAAATGACAAACTATTTCCATGTCTTCAACCTTTTTTATGTACAGAAATCACGCTTTCTTAAATATAGCAAACAATAGGGTAAAAATGACAAACTATTTCCATGTCTTCAACCTTTTTCATGTACAGAAATCACGCTTTCTTTCTCCAGTTCTCTCTCACAGACGCACACACAGTACAGATACGCACATACGCGGAGACGCGGACAGAAACTTGTTGTAAGAGCTGCGGCTGCCCCGTGAATGTATCAATAAAATTGTTTTGTAGCTGAAAAGCTACATGACATTTCTCAGTAGCTAGGTTCTTGAAGCAGTTCAACTTAAAGATTCGCTATTAGTAGATGCTGCTGAACACTGCTGAGAGAGGCACAGACAAAAGTATTCACACGCACTTAATCTCTCTCTCTCTCCCTCTCTCTCT
>NW_015625397.1:164271-170596 GCF_001515625.1 Sinocyclocheilus rhinocerous
GCATATCAATGGTTCAAGCCTCTGTTATTAGCTCTAAAATGACGTTTTGGAATTTGCAACGGAAGGTTTGTGATGAGGTGCGCAAAAAATTAGCTAGTTCAACACACATGAGATTTAAGGACGGAAACATGTCAAATGTCTTAAAACAAATCATCTGAACAATTGATGTGTGATTGTGACTCCAGGCCGTTAAAATTATTAGAGAAGTAATGCACTCCCGAAGTGGTTATGTGGCCACGACGCCGCACCTATTAATGGAATGGTCTTTCTCGGTTCTAAAACAAATTAAGAACTACATTTGATTTTTATTGACTGAACGCAAGCACTTATTGCGATATAAAACACTGTAACGGTTTCCACTGATTAAGAAATATTTTTGTTTGCTTGGGTGGTAATATTAGGCCTATTATATTAATAGGGAAGGGGGGCCCAAAAATTTGTTTTGCATATGTCACGAAAAGAGGTAAATCCTTCCCTGCTTGCACCTCATCTTACAACACATCAGGTTTTATTTAGCTTTAATTTGTTCATGTATTGAAAGCAAAAATTAATTCAAAATTAAACTTACTGTATTGACACACTAGTTTATTACAAAAAAAGTGATATATTGCTTCACCTCTGAAACAAATTACCTTTACAGATGATGTCACATGTTATTTTATTACATTTTTTAACAAATGAAACTTAGTTAATACATTTGCTAACATGAATAAACAATACTTCTACAGCATTTATTAATCTAGCTCAGTGATCCTCAAATCTGGCTTGCGAGATCCACTTTCCTGCAGAGTTTAGCTCCAACCCTATAATCAAACAAACCTACCTGTGATTTTCTAATGATCCTGAAGACATTGATTAGCAAACTAAGGTGTGTTTGATTAGGGTAGAGCTAAACTCTGTAGGAAAGTGGATCTCGCGAGCCAGATTTGAGGATCACTGATCTAGCTTAATGGCAATTTCAATGACTACTAATAGATTTTTTTTTTTTTTATCAAATGAATATGTAAACATTAACTAACACAAAGATTAAGAAAGTATGTGAAATATAAATTGATTATGTTATTGTTGACATTAAATATACACTGTAAAAAATAGTGTGCTATCTACTTAAAAAAAATATGGTAACAATATTACACATAATATGTTTGAGTAGTTCTTAAAGGCTTTATTTCTTAAATGGAATCTACCTGAATAAATCATGTATAATTTCCTAAATTATTTAATCTATTACACAATTAATTTAATATTAGTGAAATGTGCTCATTTAATTTAAGTTGATTCTTAAAAGTATGTGATTTTGAGTAAGGCCTGTTTGTATTTGACAGCTCAAGAAAAACAAAAAAAACTTGTTGCTACACTAACATTAGCAAAGCTACTGCTCTTGCCTCATAGTGGTGCAGTTAGCCACAACCTAAGCTCTACTCTTCTCCACAAAGGTAACAATATAAATTCAACATAAAATAAACTCTTTGAAATGTCAAACATATTGAATATTAAACATTAACAGATGTTTCTCTTCACTGAAAAACACACATAAAATAGCACTTAATTTCATATCCAGTCATTATGAAAAGCATGCTTGAAATAAAAATAAAATAAAATAAAATGGCAAAATAAAAATGCATAACTTTCCTAAAATAAATAGGTAGCCTTATTTCCTTAATTTTATCAGCTTAATCAGTTCCTCAATTTAAGACTCAAAACTGCTTAAAAAAAATAAATAATAATTATATATATCTTGGTTTTATTAGTGAACATTCTCAATATTTACTATACAACACTTAACCATAATTTATTTAATAAAATATACACACTGTTTTTAATTATCACCTTAATTTTTTTTATGAAAATTACAAGACCCATAATTCATTTTTTTCATTTCAAATCAACATCAAATGTAAAAAAAAGAGACCTTGTAAAGGAAGGAAACATTAATTTAATTTCAATCTTAGCACATAATATTTAATTTTGGAAGCAAAGCAAGACACTTAAATAGGTTTTCATAAACAAAAAAATATAGATATTTGAATGACTGCTGCATCTAAACATGAAAATATCACATTTCAGAAGTAAAAAAGTGTTGAGAATGTTTCATGCTTGTGTCATATAAAGTGATGTGTAGCATGATTTTGGACCAATGATCTACAGAATAGAAATTAAGTGCAGTCCTAGCTGTAGCTGTTTGCCAAAAAAAAAAAACACACACACTCATATAAGACAAAGTTTCTGCCTAGGCGATTAATTACCCAGGTTTGTTGAGGACTCAGTCTTATCCTGCTGCTGTTTTCTTTCTAGGGCACTTTGATCTTGATTAAAATTGATGACATTTACAACATGCTTTTCTTGCATCCCAAACAACTTCTCCTGGCCACTGCAGCAGGTCTTGATCAACCTTGATTATCCTTTATACAGAAATCCATTTACTGGACATCACTATATAGTCACATAACTCACAGTAAATATAACCGTGATACCTGCACTTGACTCCTCCATTTCAGGAGCACATCTACTGTTTATTCAGTCACACTCTAAAGCAGATAATGCATATCCCAAAAACTTGAGTCGTGTACTTTTTGTTGTCTGAGGGTTGGCATCATCTGAGGTCTTCTGAGAGGTTGGCATCGTCTCTTCTCAGGTGTTCGGTAATCTCAGGTCTTTGTAAGGGCTGGATCCAGACTGAAGCTTGTGTAATGCCTTGCGTAATTCCTAGTTACCACGGGATGCCAATCCATGCACAATGTCCATGTCTTATGTCTAATTGCAACATGTGGGTGTGGAACATCATGAAGAGTGAGAAAATAATGTCTGAACTCTCATATTTTTTTAATTACGATTCTTTTAATTAGCCCTAAACTATAGGAACAGGACTGATTCTTGGAAGTGTTTCTGTTCTTTCTAAATAAGCGACACTCAGACCAGCAAGGCAAAGGCGGCAGAGGGCAGCAGCCCATGTCCAGACTCTAATGAATGAAGTAGCTTATGTAAGCCCTTTTCTGTCTATAAAGGCTTGAAAGGACACTGTGATACATTTGAAATTCCCAGAGTTATGAAAATTCAGGTTTTTCTAAAGCTCTCTACTGACCCATTCAGTGTACATAATGTGAACTTTGCATTTCTACTTCCTTTTACTCACCGGACTCTCCTACAAAATGGCCTAATGTGCAATCTTATTCTATGGCTTTTCCAAAGAGGCATAGTAGTGGATGGAAACAGAGATGAGGGAGGTTATTTTCCAATTGGCCTTGTGAAAATGGGCAATTTCAAACTCATTTGGATTTATTTATGAAGCCATTTCCGAATCTGTATTTATTACCGAGGACGGCCTGAAAATGGTCCTTTTAAATATGACTTGAAAATGGGCATCCTACAGAAGACTCGATCGGTCCAGTTACAGTTCTTGGTGGTAAAAGGTGATAAAATGACCTAATATCCCAACTATCGAGGAGCTATGCATGAGTGCAAATGTAATATGCAATTCAAAGATTTATATATGGATAATGCAATTTTACATATGAATTACACTCATTTGCAGGATCTAAAAGTAATCTGCAGTGTCGAAGCTACTGTAAAACTGTAAATTGCCCAGTAGCAAGAGACCAGTGATATATAGTTAATCTATAGTCAATCTACTCTTATGAAAATTACTAACACAAATGAGCTAACCACACTGAAGCTACTTAAGGGTGAATAATCATAAGTAATAATAACAATTATTCAAATACACTGAAGAAAAAAAGTAAATAAATACATGGAAAACTTCATATTAATACAGTATATTGTGCCCTATTTTTACAGGGTTTTTTTCTATTTTTTAAATTGTATATCAATAAGTATGTATCAATATATACAGAAGACAGTTAGTACTCCAGGCTTGATAAGTAAAGCAAATTCTTTATTCTAGAGATCTTAATACAATTCTTTATGTACAGATCCATGGGGCATATATGGTAATTTTTGTAAGAACTTTTAAAATATATATATAACTAGGCCTTTTATGTTACATGAATCAGAATTTAATCAGAACAGTATGTCTTCCTCTATATGTACTCTAGAGAAATGTTCTCTATATGTAGATAAATGTACACTACATTCAACAATAACAAAACTAGAATATAACATTGACAAAAATGCAGTTCCGGTCGTTGACCTGAATCAATCATTGCTCCGAATGAAATGATTAACTAAAAGTGAATCGTAATTTCCAACACTATGTTAGATTTTTTTTTTTTATGTTTCAATTTCAGTTAAATTTGAATTGTTAATGTTTTTTTGTTTTTTTTTTAGTTGCAGTGTTTACTTGTAGTTACAGTGGGTATAGAAAAGAATCCCCACCCCCCTTTAAAATAATCACATTTTGTTGCTTTTCAGCATGAAATGAAGACAGACACAGTTTTTGTTTTATCCAGCTGTATTTACTCAGTGCAACTTATAACATCCAAGTGAAAGATGTAACACTAACATGTCAGAAAAAAATAAAATAAAATAAAATACAAAACAAAACAGAATCATCGAGTTGGAAAAAGGATCAGCGAAGTCTATTATTAAGAAGTGGAAGGTATTTGGCACAACACAGACCCTCCCTGGATCAGGACATCACAAGAGCCAGTAGGAAACCAGTCAGAGAGGCTACCAAGAGGCCTACAGCAACTCTGAAGCAGCTGCAGGAATGTATGACAAAGAGTGGTCATTGTGAAAGTGAAAGTGACGTGACATGTGGCCAAGTATGGTGACCCATACTTGGAATTAGTGCTCTGCATCTTCACCCATTGTGTGCATGTGACAACAATATCACAAATTCTCAACAAATGTGGCTTGTATGGGAGGGTTGCAAGAAAAAAGCCACTCCTCAATAAAGGCCACATGCAGTCATGACTGAGCTGTACCAAAACTCAACTTGAAGATTCTGAGCCAGATGAGACCAAGACTGAATTATTTGACCTCAACACCAAACATTATGTCTGGCGGAAATCCAATACAGCTCACCATCCAAATAACAGCATTCCTGCAGTAAAGCATGGAGGTGGTAATACCCTGTTATGGGGTGTTTCTCTGCAGCAGGGACTGGAGCACTTGTCAGGATAGAAGGGAATAATACTTTCAAATTATTGAGGAAAATCTGCTGCCCTCTGCCAGAAAGTTGTTAGTGGGAAGAAGGTTTACTTTTCAACATGACAATGACCCAAAGTACACTGCAAAACTGACAAAAGTGGTTGAAGGAGAAAAAGGTGAGTGTCCTTGCATGGCCTAGTCAGAGACCAAACTTAAACCCCATTGAAAATCTGTGGAATGACTTGAAGACTACAGCCCACAAATGGTCACCATCAAATTTAACTGAACTGAGCAGTTCTGCAAACAAGAGCAGGCGAATATTGCAAAGTCTAGATGTGCAAAGTTAGTAGTGGTTCAACAATATACTGACACAATGGGGTGGTCCTTTTTCTAACTCAGCTATTCTGTTTTTTTTTTTTTTTTCCTGACATGTTGGTGTTATACAGTAACTTTCATTTGGATGTTTCAGTTGCACTGAGTAAATAATGCTGGATGAAACAAAAACTGTGTCCGTCTTAATCTCAGGCTGCAAAGCAACAAAATGTGATTATTTTAAAGGGGGGTAATCATTCTCTATACCCACTGTATTTTCCTCCCATATAATGCAGCAACATAAGTTTGTCAGGGTTCTGTCACTTCAGTCTAGTGTAATTCATGGTTTTGTGACAGAGCCCTGACACTCCCGTCGTGTCGTTGTTTTCATGTGAGTGCGCAGCTTTGAGAGTGCTCGAGCCGTGCGCTCTCGTCTGCGTGTCCTGTTTCATGTTGGAGAGTGATGTTCAGATCCCGGCACTCATGTCTTGTTGAGTTTCAATTTCGTGTCGGGGTCCGGACACTCGCGCTCCATGTTCTGTCTGTTGTGGGAGCGTGCGGTCTCGAGTTCGCTCGGCCGTGCGCTCTTCTGTCCACGTGTGTATTGTGTAGCACGCGGTTTGTGTTCAGACGCGTGCTTTTCTTGTTGTCTTGTGTTGTTGTTGCACGCAGCTCGTGTTATCGGCTGCATGCTTTTCATATCCTGTTTTGTCTTGTGCGGTGTAGTATGCAGCTTGGTTTTTGCTGGCTGCGTGCTGTCTTGTCTTGTGTGAACACGCGGCTTATGAGTTTTCTCATTAGCTGCATATTCGTGTCTTGTTTTGTTCAAGCACATGGCTTGTGATTGTTTTGCTGGCCATGTGCTTGTGTTTGTTTTGTGTGAGCACATGGCTTTTGTCTTTGTTTCCTGTGTGCCATGTGCTCTCATGTCAATTGTCTTGACCCCACCCATCTTGTTACCTGA
>NW_015625397.1:172553-179434 GCF_001515625.1 Sinocyclocheilus rhinocerous
CTGTTTCATGTTGGAGCGTGGTGTTCAGATCCCGGCACTCATGTCTTGTTGAGTTTCAATTTCGTGTCGGGGTCCAGACACTCGTGCTCCATGTTCTGTCTGTTGTGGGAGCGTGCGGTCTCGAGTTCGCTCGGCCGTGCGCTCTTCTGTCCACGTGTGTATTGTGTAGCACGCGGTTTGTGTTCAGCCGCGTGCTTTTCTTGTTGTCTTGTGTTGTTGTTGCACGCAGCTCGTGTTATCGGCTGCATGCTTTTCATATCCTGTTTTGTCTTGTGCGGTGTAGTATGCAGCTTGGTTTTTGCTGGCTGCGTGCTGTCTTGTCTTGTGTGAACACGCGGCTTATGAGTTTTCTCATTAGCTGCGTGTTCGTGTCTTGTTTTGTGTGTCGGGGTTCGGACACTCGCGCTCCATGTTCTGTCTGTTGTGGGAGCGTGCGGTTTCGAGTTCGCTCGGCCGTGCGCTCTTCTGTCCACGTGTGTTGTGTTTTGTGTAGCACGCGGTTTGTGCTTTTCTTGTTGTCTTGTGTGAACACGCGGCTTATGAGTTTTCTCATTAGCTGCATATTCGTGTCTTGTTTTGTTCAAGCACATGGCTTGTGATTGTTTTGCTGGCCATGTGCTTGTGTTTGTTTTGTGTGAGCACATGGCTTTTGTCTTTGTTTCCTGTGTGCCATGTGCTCTCATGTCAATTGTCTTGACCCCACCCATCTTGTTACCTGATTATTGGTTAATTTGCCCCACATGTGTTCTCTCGTTACCCTCCTCATTTGCTCCCTATTTATTCTCCTTGTGTTTGCAGTCCCGTGCCAGTTCGTCATCGTATCACCCTAGATGTGTCCTGATCCTGCCTTGCCTTGTCATGCCAGCCTGTTTTTCCACCACTGGGTAGTTTTTGTTTTATTTTATTAATAAAAGCCCATTACGCTGCACTATTGAGTCCTCGCCTCATCCCTTCATCCCCGACCCTGACAAAGTTCCTTATCAGAAAATACAACAAGTGAACTTTTTACATGTTTGTCAAATGGATGCGTAAATATTCCCTCATACAATTTTTTTGGGGAAAAAAAGTACTAGTGCTACTCTTAGTTAGTCACAGTATTCCCTATTACTGGTAATTTATGAAATTGAATGGGGGTCAAAACATGGCACAGTATACAGTCAGAAACCATGCATGCTACAGACTTCCCAGATTATGCATTTATTTTTATTTTTTCCAGTAAAGGTTATGTGCTTGCTCAACTCTTTTGTATTCTGGCTTTGTCAGTTTATCAAGCAAATCATATGTTTGTCAGGCATGAAAACCCCCAGGTCCCCCACTGAACTTTAACCATATGTCTTTTTTCCATTATTTTGTCATACAGGGAATTCAGTCGGCCTGAACAGTAACCATCCATCTGGCGTATGGCTAGCTGACGCTGACTGACAGATCAGGCCAAAGAACGGCCAGAAGAGAGAATTGCTTCATCAGTTTGGCTATATTTGAGGTTTCCAGTTTACATACGGTAGCTGTGAGCTCTCTAAACCGTAAAACCTGGACAGTATGTGGCGTTAGTGGTGTAATCTAGCCAACTTCATTAAGTGTTTGACATGTCGTCATATGTGAATGCAACGTGTAAATTCTATATGCAATTTATGTGAATTACATGGGGAATATGGGACTGTTTAAAGACACAAGGGTTGGGAACTGTCTATATAGTGTGATTTATATAACTGACAGCTTGCTGAAATGAATAATAAAATAGATAAAATGCCACAGAATGTATTTCCGATGTCTGCCATTTCAACACTTTCCTCATTACTCATGCAGTGTGAATGCATTAGCTGAACTCTGTGATTTTGTTCCAAACCGATAACAAAACACATTATTTTAGCATTTACTTGGCCATCTGTGTGGCCACACGTGCTGATTTAAAGTGTTTCCATTGCATACTTAATTAAGCTCCCATTACATGTACCCTAAACAATGGATCATTAACTTGTGAACTCAACCATAGTCAACCTGGCTTTTTTTAATATGGGAGGGGCAATTAGAATGATGTAATGGAGAGAAAAAAATATATATATTAGTTTGACTTCCAGGTTTGTGAAAACTCATAAGGAACATGCATTAGCTAGCTCTCAAAATTAATGAGTCAAAGTAGTATGTGACCATTTACTTTAACAGTCTTCAAGAGGCTTAAGAAAAAGCTGGTGGTGTATATTTATTTAAACTGTCTTAATGGAAAAATTATTGCGAGCTGAAAAATTATAGAAGCGTGTAATAAGTGATAAGTTTTAAGGAAGAACTCATTTAGTTTACACATTTGAGTGAATCTTATGAAGAAATGTGTGGGTGATAATTCAGTCTTTCAAATGCTCTTCATTTATTTATTGCTCACCACTGCACTGTAAAATACTGTACAAATACAATAATAACAGTAACAATGTGAAAAAATATTACAATTTAAATGTATTTATTTATTTTCTATTTGAATATGTAGTTATTTCCTGTGATGCAAAACTGAATTATCAGCAGCCATTACTCCAGTCTTTAGTGTCACATGATCATTCAGAAATCATTCTAATATGCTGATTGCTATGCATATATAAGTATGTATGTGTGCATGTGTATGTAACTGTGTAAAAGTCTTTACCATCACTTTTGATCAATTCGATACATCATGTATTGCAGTTTTGGGGAGATTTCAAGCAAAACGGCTTTTACAGGTGCAATTATTATGCATTATGACGTTTTTTTGAGTCTGAACATGGATATATGAATGATGTTGATATAGGTGACAACTTTAAATGTCAGTCTTTTGCATCAAATGGCTTCATATGGTATACTTTTTTTTGTAGCCATGGACTAATGTGTTTGTATTGTGATAACTTTTTTCAGCAGCATGACAATAGCCCAGACATTTTTAAACAGTTAAGTTAGGCTAGTAGGCTAGTATTGTAGCATCACAAAAAACGCAATGTAATAGTGTCATACTGTATTATATATTATGTAAGATATATGTGATTACTTCCTAGAATATTTGTTTTCATATGTAGTGTTGAAAACTCTGATTCATCAAAGTGAATTGGTTAATTTATGCAAACTGACCTATTTAAAGTTTGTTGTTAAAGGGATAGTTCACCCAAAAATGAAAATTACCTCATGATTTACTCACCCTCAAGCCATCCTACGTATACATGACTTTCTTCTTTCAGACGAATACATTTGGAGTTATATTTAAAAATGTCCTCTTCCAAGCTTTATAATGGGAGTGAATGGGTGGTAATATTCAATAGTCCAATAGAAGTCCAATAAAATGCATCCATCTAGGGCTGTCACTAATGATTACTTTGGTAATCAAGTAATCTGTCAAATATTCTGACGATTAATAGAGTAATCGGATAATTATAATTCATTTTATGTAGTAATAAAAATAGCCTTTACAATTACTAAAAATACATATATAATAGCAACGAAGCAATAATAATTCGTTCAAAAAAAGTATGAAAAGCAAGTAATCATACGGTTTTATTGAATATATATATATATATATATCTTAAGCTGTTTACACTGTGAAATTAATATCTTACTTACAGATGAATATCTGCAGTTTGTTGTTTCAAAAGAGATAATTCGCCAGAAAGAGGTATTCAGACAGCGAGAGCCAGTGACGAAAACACCGGCATTTTAGCGATGACTCATCTGAACGCCTCTGATTGGTCATTGCATTCATAAGCTCAACAGCATCGTTTGTGATTGGTTATAATGCGCAGTGCTGTAAAAACACTTCTGTCTCTGGCTCAGCGCCAGCCAGCGAACGAGGATTTGATTTTAGCAGCTGATGATATGACGCGCTGAACGATTTAATCATGCTGGTGTGATATTGTATCAAATATAGAAAATAGTATTCGGCTATTTTTTTGTCTTTTGGAAGTTGCAATCAAATTCCACTTGGCTCACAAATCTGAGGGGGCACCTACATCTGCCATCTGTATTTGCTAAGTAGCTTAGTAGGGTAATTCACTCAGAACGCATTTTTTTTTCATTCCTGCGCTGCTCTCATCTCAGGTCTTTATAGCAGCTTCTTTTGCATAATACATCATTCTAAAACACGTCGCTCAAGTTCAGATAAATTCAGCTTCTAAAACACATCTCTAGACCTTGCACTAGACCTTGCAAAAAATTCCACTGTACCTGTCTCGTGACCAAAACACTATCTGTGTGAACCCTGTATTCTAATAGTTGTAGTAGTAGCGGGCAAGTTTGTTTACGGTCCGACAAATACGTGACTGGGCCACCTATGTTTTTTTATTTTTTTACTTTTACTTTGTGCTATGTCATCGCCCCCTTTCTTCACCTCAGCCGCCCCCTCATCAGTGCTGCGCTGGCGCCGGCTCTGCATAGTATGGATGCATGTAATTTACGTTGTAGGACAAAACCTAAAAAGTATCGTCAAGTATCCACAGGCTTTATTTTACCCATACATTGAAAAAAAAAAACAATATAAAACACCATAGGAAAATCTCGAAGGAACCCGCGGCAAATTACACTTCCGGATTCTTCCCCCACTATAGCTGTGAATGAGTGATGCATCGCTTTTATTTAATTTTTCCTGTTTTATTCTAAATATTCACAAATGTGTTAATTATATTATGGAATATCTGATATTCCAATTCTCAAATACGTGTAAGTAAATGCATTTGGTAGTTTAACCCTTTAGGCGCCAGGGTTTTTTGGAAAAAATGCTGGATTTTGACATCAAGATTTCAAAAGCTTGTGGCTTGAAAGGGCTTAAAGATAGAGATCTAATGTAAATTAGAAAAATGTTTGGCATGACCGAAAGTTTATGTGGGGTGTAAATATACTCATCTAATTTTTCTCTCACAAATCTCACAGCTTACCCGCACGCTATGAACTGAACTGCTTCCGCATCAATGACACGATAGCTCACTTGCTCTGCTCTTTCCTCAAACACTTTGAATAGAAAGAAGACGTAATTTTGGTCTAGAATTGAAGTACTACATGTCTGCCATCTAGTGGTAGGGAATACAAATGAGATATTACACCATATTAGGAACTACAGTCTATTTGATTAAGTATGACATCTTGTCGCAATTTTGCGACTTTGGCGCTAAACACCTTTCATGTTAGTTGATATATAGCGGGTGATGGGCGCCGCCATGTTAATTCGCGCTGAATCCAGGCTGTGAGATTTACACCACGTAAATGTGTCCTCTCCTCCCGAAATACATTAAATAAGTTTCTAGTGAACTGGGAGTAAAATTATAGTTAAATTATAGTGTGATTGTACGCCTTAAATGGAAACTGAATCATAGCGTTTGTGCATTCACAATAATATTATGCTTTATTATGGTTTTTAAATTAGTTTAATTTATCACCCCGCCTTGGATGACATGGATATTTTTCATTCAAAAACATATCGGTTTGCTTCAGGAGGCCTTTATTAACCCCGCAGAGCGGTGTGGGACACTTTTTATGATGGATGGATGCAGTTTATTGGACTTCTATTGAACTATTGAATATCACCACCCATTCACTTCCATTATAAAGCTTGGAAGAGCCAGGAAATGTTTTTTTTTTAATTATAACTCTGAGTGTATTCGTCTGAAAGAAGAATGTCACATACCTGGGATGACTTGAGGGTAAGTAAATCATGGGGTAAATTTTATTTTTGGGTGAACTCTCCCTTTAAAGGTGCTGTTTTTAGCACTGACAGCTGTGGTCACAATGTGGAAAAGAGCTACAGTGAAATTTCCTTATATATATATATATATATATATACAGTGGGTACGGAAAGTATTCAGACCCCCTTAAATTTTTCACTCTTTGTTATATTGCAGCCATTTGCTAAAATCATTTAAGTTCATTTTTTTCCCTCATTAATGTACACACAGCACCCCATATTGACAGAAAAACACAGAATTGTTGACATCTTTGCAGATTTATTAAAAAAGAAAAACTAAAATATCACATGGTCCTAAGTATTCAGACCCTTTGCTCAGTATTTAGTAGAAGCACCCTTTTGATCTAATACAGCCATGAGTCTTTTTGGGAAAGATACAACAAGTTTTTCACACCTGGATTTGGCGATAGAGAGAGAGAGAGAGAGAGAGAAAATACATTTTGGTTTGAAATGACATGAGATTGAGTAAAGACTGGCAGAAATGTAATGTTTGCGTGAATGGCTCCTTTAACTACTGTGTCATCCCACTCTATATGAGAGAAAACAGTGATTTATGTTCTGAAGTATTAATCGGAGTACATGAGAGTGGACATGATGAATCATCCATCAGCACACAGATGTGATGAAGTATGGTAGGGAAGCAACGTCAGTGATAAAGATGCGTGCTCAGTTTAAACACATTTGTCCAGACAGCTGAGAAATAGAAATGCACTACAGACTGGTAAATGCCACGCCACGAACACAGACACATCATCAGCACGTCATCTGTGGTTTGATAATGCTTATGCATGTCAGGTGTGTTCGTTTTGTAGCTTGATACAATCTGCTTCAAAGCACATATTGGAATGATCACTTATGTCAGACGTGTTGGAAAATTGGTGTGTATGTTGATGTTCATAAGCTGGGAGTGCTATCCTATCTGCTCGTGTAGAGATCTTACCTGAGGATATATCTGACAGTCTGACAGACCTGTGCTCAATATTAACGTCTCATTGTGTTTTAATGTATATCTAACAGTCTGTTCTCAAAAAAAAAAAATAATAATAATAATTAAAGGGGTCCTATTAATGCTCTTTTACAAAGTCTTGATTTTGTTTTGGGGGTGTACTAGAACATGCTCTCATGCTTGGTGGTTCGAAAAACGCATTATTTTTCACATAATTTACATTATTAAAATACCTTTCTCCCCAGCCTGGCA
>NW_015625397.1:179656-181198 GCF_001515625.1 Sinocyclocheilus rhinocerous
CACATGTATATATATATATATATATATATAGGAAGTTACAGATACTAAGCAAGAAATTCACTCATGGTGCTTTCTGGGGGGTTTACAGTGGAGAACATCTCAAGAAACACAAGTATGTAGCAATGTTGGCAAGCAACTATCTGAAAGTAGTGACATTACAAACATATCAACTTTTTCCAGCAGCCTGACAATAACTGTGTAGTTCAGTTTTAAACTGTGTAATTGTTTCTCAGTTGCTTCTCTTAACAATCAGCGGTGCAGCATGATACAAAAAATGCAATTATCGTTTTAGGTCACATGGTATTGTGTAATCTGCAAGATTTTTGTGATTATTTCCTAGAATGTTTGTCTGGCATATGTAATGTTGGAAAGTCTGATTTATTTAAGTGAATTTAAGTGAAATCACTTAAATAAATCAAGTTCTTACATGCCATTTTGTGTCTTTTTTATATCAAAATATTAATCACTATTCATCTCAGTTTTCAAATTTATATTCTGATTTTTGTGTCATGGTATTTTGTGTAAATGTATCTAATTTGAATGCTGTTATGGTTGTTATATTTTATTTTATTTAGTTTGTTGTACATGTTATTGTCACAGTTTCTGTTAGTATGGATTTTCTGTTTGCCCTGTTGTCACCGTCTTGTCATGGTTTTTGATTTGATTTTGTCATTCTGTTCACCTGTGTCTCGTTAATCATCTTCATTTGCCTGTGTAATTAATTAGCTGTCTGTATTATGAACGTCCATGTGTACGTGTATTGCCAGCCTTCCTCGTGTGGATTACCTTATGTGTGGATTATTAAAGACTGTTAAACCTTCATCTTCGTGTGTGTTCCTTCTACACCGTACAGTGACAGTTATTATTATACAGTTATGCTATATAGTGCCAAAGCTGCTTAAGAATATTACTGTAGTAAGTTTATGTTTGTTAGCATCTCAAAAACGTACCTTAACTTAGTAGCTAATGATTATTATTATTATTATTACTATTAATATTGCCACCTTTAGGGTAACAAGGAGTTTGTATGTATAATGATTTGAATAGGTATTCAAATGTACATAATATATTTTCATAAATAATTGTAAAGTTAAAATCCATTAAAATATTTGCAGGTTCCTTGAAATTGGTTGCGTGTCATTTGTTTTAATGCATACTTTCTAAATGTGTATTATTATTATTAATAAGGATCTGCTTGCTGATTTGGGGGAAAAAAAGTCATAGTACTGTACAATAATAATAATAATAATAATAAGACACTGAATTTTGGGTTTTCATTATCTGTAAGCCATAATCATCAAAATTTCAAGAAATAAAGGCTTGAAATATTTCACTCTATGTGTAATGAACCCATATAATATATGGGTTTCACTTTCTGAAATGAGTGACAAAAAATATTGACCTTTTTCATGATATTCAAATTTTTTGAGATGTTCCTGTGTATATATATATATATATATATATATATATATATATATATATAACAATATAACATTTCTGTAATCTATATAACCTACCAGTCAACAGTTTTTGAACAGTAAG
>NW_015625397.1:182661-194271 GCF_001515625.1 Sinocyclocheilus rhinocerous
CGGTGGGGGTCGGTGACGCGGTGGGCAAGTGACGTAACCGGTGTTGCGGCTTAACACCGGTATCACCGTCAACACCGTCTATCGCGGCAAGCCTAATCTCTAGGGTCTTTAACAGGGTGTTTTACCAATGGTACTGCAGTCGGTCCATCAGTTATGTTGATGTTATATAAATTCATAATTTAAATAAGAATAAAATCAAATAATACATATATATATGTATGTATGTATGTATGTATATACACACACACACACACACACACATATACAATCACAAATGTAAAAGTTTGGCCTCATGATTCTCATTTTAGTGAGGCACATCAAACGCAAAGTTAAAAACGTCTTTAAAGACATAATTTTCAGTTCATGTCCATATTTAGTCTCAAAGGAAAATGTCCTTTGGTGAATTTTAAGTGATTTAGCCTTTTGTCTACCATTTATTCTCAGAAGACGGATCTAGCGTTTTTAACATTGCGTAACGGGTGTATGCAAGTGTAACACAGTTCGTAGTTCGGGAAGGAGGCGGGAACCGGCGAACATTTAAACATAAATTAATAATAAAATAAACACAACTGAAAATAGCGCGACAGCCCCTCACGGACGACTGCCGCACACAAACAAAAACCAAAACAACATCAATCCAGGCCTGGTCCTTCACTGTCGTCACTCCTCCTTTCCTCCTTTTATCCTTCCGGAACTCCTCCGTGGGACTCGAGACCGGTGAGTGGTGCAGGTGTCGCGCATTATCATTAACTCCACCGGCCTCGCTGCATTTCCACAGCTCTTGGACCCACCCCACTCGTCACATACCCCATCGCAGGCCAAGGGGTACTCCTGAGACTGCGCTCTACCCCCCCGGGGGGAGCCGATCACGGCACCCGCGGCATACCCGGGGGGAAGGACAGACAGATGAAGCAAGAGAAAAGGAGACAGAAGGATGAGGAGAGACAGAGACGAGAGAGGGAAGAGAGGAAAAAAAGTGAATAAATTGTTCCGGTTTCCAGTCACACTGCCGCTCGACCCTCCACCAGCTGGGTAAACTCTTCCGCGATGCCTGGCGGCGGCGCTGGATAGCCCTCGTGGGTGGCTGGCCCGAAACTCCTCCACCGCCCGGTGGACGGCGACGGCTCCTCCGGGTTCGGGCAGCTGGCAGGAGTCCCACATTCCATGCTCCTCCCCATCATGGCAGATGGCAGCAGGCTCCGGACTCAGGCAAACGGCGGCAACTCCTCCGCTCCCTCACGGACGGCAGCCGTCCCTCCACATCCCAGGCGGCTGGCAGCGAGTTCGTCCGCCCCCCCGGCAACTCACTCCAGCCCACCACCTTGAGCGTCCATGGTGGCAGACTGCTCCGCCATGCTCGATGGCACCGCGGATTCACCACAGCGGCGAGGGATCTCTGGCAGCGTGTCCCATCTTCCTCCCGGGTTTCGGCACCAATGTAACAGTTCGTAGTTCAGGAAGTAGGAGGCGGGAACCGGCGAACATTTAAACATAATTTAATAATAAAATAAACACACAACTGAAAATGGTGCGAAAGCCCCTCACGGACGACTACCGCGCACAAACAAAAACAACATAAATCCAGGCCTGGTCCTCTCTTGTCCTTCACTGTCATCACTCCTCCTTTTATCCTTCCGGAGCTCCTCTGTGGGACTCTAGACCGGTGAGTGGTGCAGGTGTCGCGCATTATCATTAACCGCACCGGCCTCGCTCCGTTCCCATGGCTCTCGGCCCCGCCCCACTCGTCACAGCAAGTATATCTGAGCAGTGTGAACTAAGGAGATATTTTAACTCTAATGGATATTCATTGTTACACTGACCTTCATTTGATGTGCTGATATTTCCAGAAATAAACGTCCTTTCAGAATAACATCTTGGAAAAACCTCTTATTGAGCCATAAACATCAGCAGGGATAATCATTGATTGAGGGTGCTGATTGCTGCACTCTTGAGTTTGCATTGTAGCAAATGACAGCCCATTCAAACAGATATGACTTATGTTTGTAAATACAGCACCTTCTTCGATTGCACAGTGGTTGTAATTAGTATAGATAAAGAATTACACATTTTTAGTTTATTTTATATAGGTGAACATCACATCTGGTGACACACGTCGGTCGGGTTAATGTGCAACACTGGGTTGGATTCATCAAAGATTAACGTTCAACATTCTCAGTGCCAAAACTCTATGAATGGGTATTCAAGCAAACAGTGAACACCAGTCTATAATCACCTTTTTTATCCCTGCCGTAACACTCTGCGCTATTCAAGCACCAGTGTTGGGGAAGCTACTCTGAAACTGTAGCTTGACCAGCTACAAGCTACTCGTAAATTAAAGTAGTTAAGCTACATTCAAGCTACCCTTCTGAAAAAGTAGCTAGCTACACTACAAGTTACTGTCAAAAAGTAGCTAGCTACATTGAAACTACTTTCAATTGTTTTATTATTATTATTATTTTTTTTTATTTTTTTTTTACAATTAACATTACAAATAAATCATTATAAATGAAGAATTATAATGAAGTTATAAGTAAAATATAATGAAGGTATAAGTTAAATATTTGGGGTTTAAAACAACACTGTAATGAATGATTTCAAAGAGTAGGGTGAATTCAGGTTGATTGGGACACTTTTCCAAGCCATTTCAATGACAAAAAGTGTCCCAATCATTTGATCATGTAAACTATTCGATACAAACAATAGTAAAATACTGTAGAGTTAAATAGTTGTTTTAGTTATATTAGTGTAAGGGAAACAGGTCAATTTAGCTCAAAGGGAATCATTTAAGATTTTTAAAGGGAATTTGGACAGAATCACTGTTTTACGGCTGATCACTGAGACGGCCAGCGATTCATTGAACGAGCCGTATAACATCAACTCTGCAATGGATATTAATATCCAAAATATAGTGAAAACACTATTAATTAGCACAGTAACAAGATCGGCAGTTTAAGACATTAACTTGTAAGCACAAAACACAAGATACTTCTCTTTTCAATATTCTTGATTACTTGCCCTAAAATTGACAATCTCCTTCCTGAGTTGTTATGATCAGTGTGTTCCTTTTGTGTTAATGTTGAAAGCTGTTCTGTGAAAGAGTTGGTTAGGCTTGCTTCAGACTGGCTAGTGCTAGGGTCTGATTTATGAACATCCTGTTGTCTTGGGCCTCTGTGGAATTCGTCTCCTCGTGTTTCAACTGTGTTTTTGACTAAATCTTAGATTGTCTGATTCGGTCTGATACCCTACATTAGTATATTGCTACAAACGTAAAACCAATGCAAGAACAAAATGAATGCAACTTAAACTGGATACGGAAGATTCATAAAATAAGCAGATTAAACTCACAACACATGCGGTATTTACTGATTGTGAATGGAGATGTCAATCATCAGCTGCGCGCGTGAACACTGCACTTTTGCGTGAATCCCGCCGCAACCATCCTTTGCCAAATGATAAGCACACTACTATTGTCAGATTTTTGTTCACGTTTTGTTGTTTTCCTCCCTATGTGTTCCTAGTTTTCCCGCTTGTGTAATTATGCCCTTATTTGGTCCTTCCTGTTTCCTGTTCTCATTATGTTCCCTGATTAGTTCCATTAGTTCCAGCTGTGTCATTAATTATCTTAATTTGCTCCTGTGTTTTTAAAGTGTGTTCTGCCCCTCGTTTCCTGTGCGGTATTGTAGTGATGGAAAAATGAAGCTTTGCCAAGCACCGAGGCTTTCCCCTGAACTGTATCGTAAAAAGGTTCATTACTCGAAGCTTTTCAAGACGGTGCACACTAACGACATCTTGTGGTCAAAAGGTGGAAAAAGCTGCCTTTGCGTCCCAGATGACCCAGCCATTGTTGGACGGTTTCAGATAATAAATTAGTTTGTGCTATGAAAACCTGTATAAAGCAAAGAAAATATGAAGTCTATATAAATAAGTCTTCATGTCAGTCATTGTATTACACAATATGAATACATGTGAATAAATTTGCGGAAAATAGGCAAGGCTGTAGGCATATATAGGCTATGATCAAAATAACCGAAGATTATCATAGAATGGTCAGTTAAAGTGTCTGAACCAGGAATTAATACAAAATGAACATGCACAAAACTACACATGCAAATATTTATTTGTATTATGATTTATTATTTTCAAAGAAGTGAGTGACACCTGAAACTGCTTCGTATTCTGATTCAAATAACGCGAACCACTTGCACAGTCACGTGGTTGTGTGCGAAAACGAAGCTTCATGCGTCACAAATCATGTGGTTTTGGCAAAATGAATCAAGCTCTGGTACGTGCTTCACTGTGAGGTGTTTCGTTTTTTTAATACAAGCTTCGAAGCCTCGGTGTCGAACGTCACATCACTAAGGTATTGTTTATGTCAACCTCCTCTGCTACGTGTGTTTTCCTGGTTCCCGTTATATAATTAAAGGGGTCATATGATGCGATTTCAATTGTTCCTTTGTCTTTGGAGTGTTACAAGCTCTTGGTGCATAAAAAAGATCTGTTGGCCACGCCGTTCTCAAGCCCGCCTGCCGCCGCTCACTCTAGCCCGCCGCCCTCCGCTCACTCTAGCCCCCCGTGTGTTTCATTGTGAAAGCGAAACTACTTTGTTTGGCATTCCAAAAGAGGACACGAAGCTTCAAACGTCATCAATCCACGTGGTGTTGTCATTTCGATTCAAGCATTGGCACAGTGTGTGATACAATGGTGGTTTGAAAACTGTGTCGGAGCATCGGAGCTGCGGTATCAATTGTCCCATCAGTAGTCCAGCGCATTTTATGGAGGACTGTTTCCTGATCCTGGTAGAGTAGACTACAATGGCAACATCATATGACCCCTTTAAAGTCTCCTTGTTGCTGTACTCCACGTCTCTTTGCTCCGTGCTCTCTCACAGTACCAGCAATTTTATTTTCTGTTCACTTAGTGTTCATTACAATACTGTGGGGGGGCAGCTTATATTATGACCGTTCATCATTGTAAAATAGACATTCGATCTAGAGTGCAATAAAGACAAAAATAATCAGTTTAAAAAGGCTATTATTCACCTCCCGTAGGCCTATGTGCTTTAAGTCTTCAAAGTAGACCACATTAAAATTTTTGTTTTTGCGTAAAACTCCTGTACATCCTTTGCAATATCATCAGACAATCTCTTGTCGGTGGAAAGACTGTAAAGCCGCGCGATGCATGATATCACAACAGATGGCAGTAGTGAACAAATTTAGTTTGTGATCTAGTCAGAAGAAGATGCTGCGCTGCTTCAATGCATTACAGGCTCGTGACTCGTCAGAACGCAAAACGGAATGTAGCGTTTGGTCGTGCTACACCGCTACTTGCTGGAAAAAGTAGTTAGCTACAGAAAAAGCTACACTGTTTTAAAAGTAGCGTTGCTACTTTAAAGCTACTGAAAAATGTAGTTACGCTAGTAGCGTCACTACTTGTAGCTAGCTACTCCCCAACACTGTCAAGCACATGTAAATTTGTTAATTTATGTTGAGCATGCAAGAGGTAGGATTTGCTCAGATGCTCTTCCATATCCCCAGCCAAACAAATTAAAGCATACTTTACTGACCTCACTGCGGCTCTAGGCATACCAATGCACCCAAATCTGCCAATCGATGCCACTTTTTAATTGAATTTAGATGATGCCCTTTGTATTCCGTTTGATCTGTGTTCCTTTCACCCAACCCCCACCCCCCTCTTCTGTGAGATGTAATAGTTTCCCATGTTCTAGTTAAATTTGGCCTTTTGTTTCAGACAAATTGGCTGGATTCATTTCGCTGGCAAAACCCGACGCTGGAACAATTACCGCTCCAAAGAACCCGGACTTGGAGTGTCATTAGTCACTGAAAAAATGCTTAATCATTCCTCCCGCTATTATTGATTTGCCATTAGATGGTGACTATTTAAAGCAGACCTTGTTCAGGAATCTAGGAGTTACCAAACAATGTCTCTTAATCACAAAAGTCATCTGAACAACCTTGAGGGTCTGTGTCTGAAAGAGCCTGCTTGCTTTGTTGGGAAAGTGTAACGGCACATACTTACTTTCATTTCTACATGTTTGGTGTCATTTGTAAGACCCAATACACATTTGTATGATCATTAAGAATGTTTTAAGTAACGTAAATAATCAAAACAGGGTACAAAACTGCAACTTGCCAATTAATTATTTTAGTGTATTGATGCAACCTTTATTTATTTATTTATTTATTTGAAAGAAATGAATACATTTATTCTGCAAGGATGCATTAAATTACTCAAAAATGACAGTAAAGACACTGAAAATGTTATATTTTTGAACTTTCTATTTATCAAAAAAAAAAACATGGTTTCCACTCAAAATATGAAACAGCAACTGTTTTCAACATTGTTTATAAAAGGAAATGTTTCTTGAGCATCAAATCAGCATATTAGAATGATTTTTGAAGGCCCTGTTTTGTTTTCCTTATATATGCTGCCTCTGGGATTAATCTGTCAAAAACATGGCGTAGCAAACCACTGTTATGCAGATGATACTTGTATTTTCCTTTGAAATCTAATGACAACTCAAAATGGTCAGTTTTGCTTGACTGCTTGGATGAAATAAAGCTGTGGATTGCATCAAGTTTCTTTCAGCTGAACGAGTCTAAATCTGAAGTGGTGATTTTTCGCCCATCGAAGTTAGCCAAACAGCTGCCACTTGATCTGGGCCCTTTGGCCTCCAATACTCAAGTGAGGAACCTTGGTGTGATTGTCGATTCCGAGTTAAAATTCGATAAATAAATAAACGCTGTGGTAGCTTTTTTTTCAATTGAGGGGTATTGCCAAATTGAAAGGCTTCCTGTCTTTTAAAGATATGGAAACTGTGATCCATGCATTTATTTTGTCCAGATTGGATTATTGTAATTCTCTATATTTGGGGTTGTCTAAGAATTTGCTTTCACGGCTAGAGCTGGTGCAGAATGCAGCAGCCAGACTGTTGACTGGCACCATAAAATGTTCCAGAATCTCTCTGGTACTGTCTTCTTTGCACTAGCTCCCTGTTGAGTATAGGGTGCAATACAAGGTCCTTTTAATGGTTTTTAAAGGCTTACATGGGCTTGCCCCTGTATAAATTTCTAGTTTGTTACAGCATCATTGTGCTGCAAGACGCCTAAGATCATCTCAAAGAAGGGGTGTGCAATGTGACAATTTTTGATCGTGGACGGTTAAAATGTCTCCACGATCTGCTTTTGAAGAAACATTGTATTATTGTGCTATAGCGCACATTCTATCAGTTGCAGTTCTGGCATCAGTGGTACTGCAGGGGAGTCCCCCGTGTTGGGGGGCCCAGTGATAACCTCGCCGTGCTGGGTTGTGTCGGATCATGTGTCGACTATAGGCAGAGACATTGTCAAAAGCATCAGATATTAGCAATATTAAGTGGATTTCACATTTCCAATTAATGTAGGCCTGTTACATTCTTCTTATTATTATTAGACCTATTATTAGGTTACTTTTATTATTAAATTACAATTAATTTGCCCCACAATAATTTCATAACTGATGCGCTGTGAGGATAATAAAAGATTAAGCTATTAGCTTTCTCCTTCTTTTAAAACAGGTCTATTAATTTAAAATCTATTAATTTCTACAATTAATCGTAGGCCTATAATTAAAATTAAGACTGCAGTCAATGAAAATTAAGAGCAGCTTTATTTCAAGCACTGACTTTCAAAAACAACCTGTTTAAGGCAAAATACATTTCTAATATTTTTTATTGTTTTTTTTTTTTCACTATGTACGGGCCACAAGAGAAATATTAAGGGAATAATTCAAGACAGTTATAAGCCGTTATCAGCATATGTTGAAGTAGATTCTTCTCTTGTCATCTCTGAGAGAATATGCACCTTGAATGCAGCGTCAGATGCCGAAAGCGCCATAAATAAGTTTTTACTTTTTTTAGTTTCACTTTGTATAATTGACTGAGGTTAAGATGTTCACCAGCATAACTCTTGAGCAAAAGTTTGCACATTGCTTAATATCAGCCTTCGCGGTTTAAAACAAACTTAATTTACCTACGTTGAAGTTTGCGTGAGTTGCTCACAGCAACTCAACAGGCACAGCAAGAAAAAAAAAATACTTAGATGAAATGAATTTCACTTTTGGATTGTGAGTTTCCAAGCCTTAAGTAAATTTCTACACATTAATATTGATTTTATTTTGTTGTAGTTTGGTTAAGAATTTTATTAATTGATTGATTGATGTCTTTGTGTTATGTTCAGTTTTAGATTGCTTATTAAAAAGTCTCAATTGCAACTTTGTTTCACACTATATAAAAATGCAACTTTACATTTCACAATATCTGCACATTTTTAGATGTCTAATGATATCTAATAATGTGACTATACATTTCAAAATTGCAACTTATTGCTTATAATTGTGTCTCGTAATTATATGTAATTATAATAACATACATATTTTATTATTTAAATAAATATTTAAACTTAAATATTTAAACTTGATATCACCTTTATTCATTCATTCATTTTCTGAGACAGAAGTAGTCTTCAATAAGTGTTGTTTAGGGATGTTGAATATTAATGTCATAATTTTGTAAAATGGAAAATGAAAAGGTAAATTTGCCTTAATAACATTCTATAGAGATAATATCTGATTAATTATATAGTTTACAATTTGCTTGAAAAAACAAATGGCAAGCAAAATTATAATGACGTGTTAGTTCCATGTCTCAGGAATCATGAAAACAAGTTATTGAATGAAAATGTCTTCACATGCAAAGTCAAATTATGTTTTATCAGCAAAGCAGCATTAGTCTTGTCATATTCCAGTTTATTTATTTGAAGGAGAATGTGTACAATTGCAGATCAACAAATTTGAAGCACACTGCAACTGCTACAGCAAGCTCTAGCCCGAGTATTTGAATGTTGAGCAGCAAGCTCATTGGCTGCTGACATGAAAAGAAACCAATCAGCTTGATTGTGAATGATGTGATTGTTTCAGGTTGAGTAAGATCCTATCAGTCTGCGCCATCTATAGTTTCATGACATAACTTTGTATTTCCATCATGAGAACTCTCGGAAAGTTTAGCATGGTGATATATATGGCAATGTTAATGTGTTTGGTCATGGCAGAATAGATCTGCTACGCTGTTGCTGTGGCAGAGCAAGTATCGAGACTTGCTACTGCCAATACATCCACAACATGCTGCTGTGAGTAAGAAATATTGCTGATGCAAATATAGCATACATGAAATAACCCCCATATAGCATACATAAATCACCTCGTATCAGATCTATACAGGTGGAGCCGGGGAAGGTGGAGGGTTTCTGAAGCAAGCTGCACTGCTACGGCAAGCACTAGTCATATATTTGAATGTTGAGCAGAGAGCTCATTGGCTACCAATACAGGGGAGAACCAATCAGCTGAGCCATGTGATGATGTCATTAGGTCAGACTGAGTTAGACCTATCGGACTGCGCCATCTAGAGTTTCATGCCAGAACTCTGTATTTGCGTAACCGCTACTGATTATATGCTTAGTAATTTGCTCTTGCATACGAATGTAAAGTGTACATTACGCTTAGTTTCAAACTTGTTTATGGTTGCTCTTTTAGAAATGTATATGGAAGACCATGCATTATATACAGTGAAATGAGTAAAAGAGCACTTATCTTAGATGTTGACTTCAGATGCTTTCTGGAGCGCGCTGCAACTGCGACAGCAAGCACTAGCCAGCTATTTGTGAAATGTGAAATGTGAAAGCTATTTGTGATGTGAAAAGAAACCAATCAGCTGTGCCATTTGAATAATGATGAGACTTATTGTATCAGATTGAGTTAGAACCTATCGGTTTGTGCCATTTGAGTTTCATGACATAACTTTGTATTTATTTGAAATAGGTGTTATCTTTTGTAACATTATACATGTCTCTATTTTACATTTTTAACAATTGAATGTGTCCTTTCTGAATAAAAGTATTAAGGTACCAAATGTCAGTCATGAGCTCTTTGAATAAAAGGCAATGTGAGTTATGTACAAATTATGTACAGTTGTGGTCAAAATTTTACATACACTTTGCAGTATCTGCAAAATGTTAATTATTTTACCAAAATAAGAGGGATCATACAAAATGCATGCTATTTTTTATTTAGTACTGACCTGAATAAGATATTTCACATAACATTTGCATACAAAAGTTTGCATACAGGTGACTTTTCCACGACATTCTAATTTATTGAGATGCACCTGTATAGTCCACAAAAGAAAATAATTTATGAATTTATAAAAATGATCCCATTCAAAAGTTTATGCTTGATTCTTAATACTGTGTTGTTACCTGGATTATCCACAGCTGGACAACTGAGGGATTTACATGCAACTATTACAAAAGGTTCAAATGCTCACTGATGCTCCAGAAGAAAACACTCATTATATAAATATAAAGATGAAGTTTACATCACTTCCTCTGTATTTATGTTTAATTTTCAAGTGCAGCCTTGTCTGGAAGAAAACAGAAATCTAATTCCTAAAATGTCTCTGAACACTTAGCATATTACATAAGCGCTAACTACATGTACATCAATCAGGACCGATGGCTTGTTTCTCACCTCAATCATCTTCACAACTAACATTTACTTGTATGTTTTGACTGTTCCGCACTGCTATGCCCTGACGTCTGATAGCGCAAATGAATGAATATTCATTATGGTTTGCTATTAATCACAACATAATCTGTCCTTGAACGCCACAGAGAGATGAGTTATTGGTTCTGTTTGAGGACGATGTAAGAGCATTACTAAATGCCCAAGGCTGAACTGGAATGGATCCCTGTGGCATTTGAATCACTTACATACATAGATACATAAATAAATAAAACAAATTTTATTTTTATTTTATCAAACATGATAATGACATTAGACAAAGACTTGGTTTCTATGGTATGGTTTCTAAGGGAAATAATGAATGACTTGTGTTTTACTTAAGCAATTAAACGTTCAGCAGCAGAGGCAGCTCATTCATAAAACATATTTATTTAAGCCCTGTAAATAGTTTGAAGGGTCAGGACTCTACTACCTGTGCTCATTTGACAAGTAATTAATCCCATATGCTGTGGAAGTACACACACACACACACACACATCAGTGTCACATGATCCTTCAGAAATCATTCTAATATGCTGATTTGCTGCTCAAAAAACATTTATTATTATTATTATTATTATTATTAATATTATGTTGAAAACAGCGGAGTAGCATTTTTTTCAGGTTTCTTTGATGAATAGAAAGTTCATAAAAACAGCATGTATCTGAAATATAAATATTTTGTAACATTATAAATGTGTTAAATCATAATTTTTGATCAATTTAAAGCATCGTTGCTAAAAGTATTAATTTCTATAATTTCTTCCGCATCACTCACCGCAGAGCAAGCCTGTTCTTGATAATGCTGCTGTGAAAACGTGGGAAAAGCCGACGAGGAAGAAGTTGGCGTGAAGCGATCTTTATATAGGCGGAGCAAAATACTTCATCACTCCATCTATAGTGCATTGTGATTGGGTGGTTTATGCTGTCAATACAGGAGACAAACCAATGGCCCACTGGCTGCTCGCTGTCCCTGCGTGATGGTCCTCGGCAAAAAAA